>NC_068563.1:6363636-6666666 GCF_022201045.2 Citrus sinensis | reverse complement strand
CTTGCATTAATTCACAATTCCACATGACGTTAAGACAAAAGTTTAGTCAAATTGCCTCATCCTAATTATCCCTATCAAATGTCATATTTCTACATATGGTGGTCCTTTTTTTCTTCTCGAATCTAGGCATCTTTTGCATGTAATGTTATAAAATCAACTACCAAACATAAACTTGTGATAATATGCTTGTTCATTGTTTCACATGTGACACATGAGCAGAATTATTCTTGCTAATTCCAAGCTAATTAAGATATAGGACAAACGCCCACAAAACTTCTCTATTTTAATCTCAATTATCTTCTTTTAAAAGACCAAGATCCGGTTTCATTTAACTTTAATCGGAACCGAAACAAATTTTTGATTGGTAATTAGTATTAATGCTGAAATCCAGTCGAGTTTATTATAGCGACCATATTGTCTCGTCAACATTTGAATTTATTTTAATGGGGAACTGCTAACTGCTATTCTAATAGAACCGAAATTGTCACCTTGCTTCGTTATTACCTATAGTAACAGAGAACTCTCAGGGGGCAGAATTTTTTCCGGCAAAAATCCTCCGACGCTCAAGTTAGTAATTAGGTTTTCTTGTAAAGAACCAATGTTGCTCCTCTTGTGATTTTAATTATTATTTTTTAGTTTTTAATGGATCTCTCTCTTTTTCTTTTCTTAGAGAGCTTTTTTTTTTTTATAGAGAAAAGTCCCCTTTTCAGGATTTTTCAAGGTTCTTATAGGCACTTTTGATTATCGCGTACTCTTCAATGTGCGGCTGTTACAAGATTGAATGCATTGCTTGAATTAGGAGTTAATGTATCCGTTTCTGTGTAGTTATTAGGCTGCAGTTATAACGCCTGGATGTGCTTGGACGTTATGGTCGAATTTCTAGGTGGAGTTCAACGATCCGAGAATTAACCAAGACCTCATGATTTAATGACTTGATTATGGTCTCCACGCAGGATTCTGGTCGTACTTGCACACACGACTAGTCAGATTTCTTCTTGATGTTTCATATTACCTTCACAACATCAATATCCAGTAGCTATATTTCTATACCTCAAACACTAGTCCCTAATTTCTAGTATTTGAAGTAAAATGAAATAAAACTAGAAACTATAAATTTAGTTAAGAAGAGATGGCTTTAACTTCACGAATTCTCAATGATCTGACCTTCCATCTTGTCCCATTAAATATGTGTGATGTGGCTAAACCTTGGCCAAGCGTTTAAACTTCGAAGTAGCGGCTTTTGGTTTCTCTCAGCACGTCTCTTCAAATCGCCGCGATGTCACACTTTTTTCTCTTTTATAAATTCATAATCTCTCTCTTCGTTTTCTTTTCTTTCTCTTATTTCCTCATTCTTCGACTAAGATCTATCTTTAATCTCCAAATAAGAGCCTCCCCATTTGTTGCCACCATTGCGGTACTTATCTTACCGGTTCCAAATATTTTTAGGTACTTTTTCCCAAACTCGTTGCCCTAATCTTACTTAGTTGTTTTTCGTGCTGCTGTTTTTTTTTTTTTTTGGATTTTTTGTTCTTGTTGCTGTAGTGCCTAAGGGAAAACACACAACAATAGACCTTGATAATAGAGAGGAATTGGGTGCTTTACCCGACCGTTCTAAAAGGTCAAACCTTAATCCTCAAATTCATATAGAAGAGGTTGGACCACCTAGGATTAGAGAAAACCCTAGGAGACTGTCCTCGAAAATCTCTTCCTTAACTAGAGAAGATAGATCCCACAAGGAAGTTGGTGAGGAGGAATCCAGTTCCGGACCAGAGTGTTGGTGTTAATGTAGCACTGAGCGCTGGTAAGGATGAGAGTAGCGGAGAGAGTTCTCCTGAAGAATCTCGACCAACGAAAAAAGCCAAAACCAATTATAGGGTTGAAGCCGAGTTTTACTCATGGATTATGAAACCACTTAGGAAGACTTAGACAACCTTAGGGCATTATATGGTATTCCTGATGATATCGACCTTAGGATACCTTGTAAAGTCAATACTCCTAGCCGACCTCTAAGGGTATATGTAACCTTATATTTAGAGTGTTTTAAACTTGGTGTTAAACTGCCACTTTAGCCTTACTTCGCCAAGATATTGGGAAAGTTAAACGTATCATCGGCCAACTTAATCCCAATAGATAGAGAGTTCTTTGGTTTGTATGTACTCAGAGATGTGAAATAGGTGAACCCTCTATGGAGGAAATAAAGAACCTATACAGCCAAGAAGTAGCCTGAAAGATGCTGGCTGGTACTACTTCATGAGCAGCTCAAAGTAAACAAAATCCATTATAGATCTCCCCACCTCATGGGGTAACTGGAGGAACAATTTTTTTTTTTGTTGGGGGTAATTAGGGTCAAATAGTCTCTACATCCAAAGGAGAAATTCGAGTTCATTCTCCCTTTTGCACTCGAGGTTGCTCACTATCCATTACTTTTTTCTTTTATAGCTTTTACTATCTTTCTAATATGTCTTTTTGTGTTTCAACTTCCTAAAGTGTGGTATACGAGATAAAAGATAAGCAAAAGTTGCAGGTTGAGACGACTTTGGTTAACGTGAGCTCGTACAGAGATTTGTTGTCCATTGATTATTTAATTAACTCCCATCTTATATATGTGGTTGAGGATATGAGTAGCATTCTTGCCGGATGAAGAAATGCAGTCGTACTGACTGTGCTCCGAGCAGTTCATCTGATCCTCCTAAGAAGCCTGGTGTTACTAAGGTTACTTTTCCCATTCGAGCTCTTCATATTCCTCATCATTCTAGTGAGTCTAAGGGCTTGGTTGAGAAATCTTCAACTTTAAGACCTAGTAGTCTATGCTCTTTTAAAGAGTCGATCGAGACCTTTTCAACAGAGCGAAGAGGCTGATCTTCTGAGCCCCTTCTAGAGGGACTATGTAAAGCACATGAAACACACGTTTCTTGACGGCCTGAACGACCGTAGCCTACCTAAGCTATTTACTACCAGCTAATGGTGTGTATACCAACTTTTTACTACTTCTACAATCTACAGGTCTAGAGTTGCCAACTATGATACGAAGTTGAGGGTAGAAAATCAAAACTTAAAGAATGAGTTGGAGCAAGAGAAAGAGTAGTCAACCAAACTCAATACTGTGATTGACAGGCTCGAGGAGAAGATTCCCCTATCTAAGTTCAAAGCATCGCAGCTCTAGTGTGAACTGTCAAGGATAAGAGATGAGCTGATCAACTCCATAAAAGATCTTAACACTCAGAGGTTTGCTTTCGAGCAACATCTTAAAGTTGAAACATCTCGCTTTCAAAGCAGGATTGATTCCTTAGAAAAGCATAATGTTGACGAGTACAACTCAGGGCTATCATTCTGCTATGACTGAATCATATTCGTGCTAAAGTAGAAATATCCAGAGCTGGACATGAACAAGCTCGATGTTGGCGTCAATGCTTACATGGACGAGCAGAATAAAAAAAGTGGAGAAATAGAGGAGCCTCTTTAGACTACAACAGATGCAGCCCATTCTGGTGAGGGGAAGTCCTAAGGAGCAGATGTGGACCTTCTTGCGAAGACTCCTTAAGGCTTTGCCTAGATTATATTTTTGGCCACAGACTTCGGTTTAAAGGCTTCTGTTTTTGCCTTACTTATTATCTTTTTCTTTGTTAAGAAGTACTTATGTTAATAATAAGTTGTTAGTCATTACCCAATCTAAGTTGTCTTTGATTGATATTATCTTTGATAAACTTGACCTTGTGCTACCTCGAACAAGTTTTGAAACTTTGAGTCTTTTACTTAGATAATTTTCGTTGACTCGTTCGCTTACTTGATTTAACCTGATCAAACTTTTACTTGCCCAACTTCGTTTAGTCGAGCTGATACGAGCATACTTTGACCTTCACCTTGCCTGGAGCAGGCTTTGAGACTTTGTGCCTTTTATCTGCTATGCGAGTTTTTGATGATGTTTGCTTGGCGTCTTTCATTCAGACACGAACAGTCTTTGATTCTTATCTCCCCTTGGGTGGACTTTGAGATTTTAAATCTTTTAATAAAATAATTTCTTATTGCAAGTAAATTGAGAAATATGATTTCCATGCTTAAACTTCATCCATAATTGACAAATCACATACCATAAATTTTTTATAATTTATACTGCTAAGAGAATAATTGAATCCTTATAAAGAAGCTTACTGGAAATACTTCATCAAATGCTCGGCATTCCAGGACCTCTTCACTTCTCGTCCATTCACGTAAATTAACTTGTATGCCCCTAGTCCAATTGCTCGCAAGACTCTATATGGTCCCTCCCAATTAAGACCAAACACTCTGTCGTTGGGATCTTTCGTGCTTTGATTTACCTTCCTGGGCACCCAATCGCCTATTTTGAATTTTCGTACTCGCACATTTTGATTATAATAATGAGCAACCCTTTGTTGATATTCTACTACTCTTCTTAAGGTTAATTTCCTTTTTTCAGCTAACAAATCTAAGTTCAAGCACATCTACTCGAAACTTCGGATACTTATTCAGGGTAATTTTCAGTACCACTCTTGCGCACGTTCGTCCAAAGTCAATGGAAACACTCTACATCTCTGGGCATGCGTTAAACCTTGCATCACCTTAATATTATTAAAATGCTCAATATGAACTAAGGGATTAGTCTTCCCTGAATATTTGAGGTCAAGGAACCAAAAATCCCACGGGATTCTTGTGCTCATGATCTCCTCTGAAAGAGGCGACTTGTTATCTAATATAATTCTCCAACTTGATGCCTTTCGCTGCCCTTGTAGCTCGTCGATCACCTGAGCTAATCTACGCATCTCGCCCTCTAACTCTATGATCCGATTAGGGTCTCGTGCTACAACCTGATCACATTCTCGCTCAATATCATTCAACTATTGTCTCAATTCTCCTTTCTAAGAACCTACTCCTCCCTTAATGTTTAATTATCCGTAGTCCCCTCCTAACTGGTCTTCCACCCAAATATTCTGATCACTATAGAGCCGAATTCCTTTCTCTTGACTTTGTTCTCCTCAAGTAACTCTACTACTAGGGCTAGAGAGACCGGGGTTCTCCACCTGAGATTTCTCCTTAACTCCGCTCTGCCCTTTCCTCAACTCTTGAAGGACAACAGTAAGAGCCATCATCTATTTTTCCATTTGCTCTATTCGCTTGTACGTCAACTTCTCCATTTCCTCATTTGTTGTCCTTCGTGAAACAGAAAGCTCAATTACTCTAGAATCAATGATGCGGGCTCCGCTGTCCTCCAGTATTCATTTTGTTTGTTATGTATTCAATTTATTTAGTTAACAGCAGCTTTTAGTTCGATCCCACAGACGACGCCAAAGTGCTAATGTCGAAATTCGGTCGAGCTTTTTATACTGACGAGGTTGCCTCATCAACACTTGGATTTGTTTTGATAGGGAACTGCTATTCTGATAGAACCAAAATTGTCATCTTACTTCGTTTAGGGATGGAAAATTCTGGGCTGGGTCCGGGTTTAGCCGTTCCGGTTCCGGACCCGGATGTTAATTTGGTATTCCGGATCCGGATATAAACCCGGATAATTTATCTCTGGGTCCGGACCGGGTTTAACCCGAAAAAATCCAGGTTTTCGGATTGTGGGTTTCAAACCCGGATGTCTGTATTTTTTTGCCCTTTTCCAATTCTCTAACAGGCTATGGATACAATGGAAAAAAATACACAGCTGCATAGCCAACCAAAAAAGTAAAAGCAACAGAATGAGAACGAATGCAACTAGAATCTAACCTTACATCAAAGAAGCAATCAAAAGAACACAAGCCTAAAAAATTACAAACACAGATCATCTCCTTCATATCCATTTTCACCCTCGTCAAATTCAGCACCAACCTCCTCATAATCCTTCTCCAAAGCTGCAAAATCCTCACGGGTTTCAAATAACTCACCTTTCTCTATGCCCTCTTAGCATTACATCAAATCAAATTTTTCGTCAATGCGAGAAAATACCTTAGCAATACTAGTTGAGTTCGCTGTCATGCGCACAGCCCTTTGCACCTTCGCGAGATCACCACTCGAACAGTTGGAGGCTGGTAATTGATACCACACTTGAATCCAGTTTGGCACTAATCAACAAATTGAATGGCAGCTGATGATGATAATGATCAACACAGCCGCGGTGGCAGCAAAGCAGCAAGATGACGATGACGAAAAAGTCAATAGTTGGGGGTTGTGTTGAATTGATGAAGAGAAGAAGAAAATGGGTAGCGGCTGTATGGAGAGAAAGTTGTAAAGTGCAAAAGTTGTAAAGTGTAAACTAGGGTTTCCTTTTTATTTTTGACTTTTTGCTTTTCTATTTATATTTTAAAAAAATTAAAAATATAATATTAAGAATAAAGACATCCGGGTCCGGGTTCCGGACATGCAGGTTGGCCTATTCCGGATCCAGACCCGGATACATCCGGGTTTATTAAATTACTGTCGGATTCCAGATTTTTTTGTATCCGGTGCGGGTTGAACCCGGTTCGGATTATCCGGGTTTGTGCGGGTCCGGGCTGGGTCCGGGTTATTTTGCCATCCCTAACTTCGTTATTATCTACAGCAACAGAGAACTGTCATGGGGCACTGGATTTTTCTAGGTAAACTCCTCTGACACTCAAGTCAGTAATTGGGTTTCTGGTAAAGAACTAATGTTACTCCTCTTATGATTTTAATTATTATTTTTTAGTTTTTAATGGATCTCTCTTTCTCTCTTTTTCTTTTCTTAGAGAGCTTTTTTTTTTTTGAAAAAAGTCCCATTTTCAGGATCTTTCAGGGTTATTATAGGCACTCGTGATTATCGCATATTCTTCAATGTGTAGCCGTTATTAGATTAAATGTGCCGCTTGAATTAGGAGTTAATGTATCCGTTTTTATGTAGTTATTGGGCTACAGTTATAACTTCCAGACGTGCTTGAACGTTATGGCTGAATTTCCAAGTGGAGTTCAATGATCTGAGAATTAACCAAGACCTTAAGATCGAACGGCCTAATTTTGGTCTCCTCGAAGGATTCTGGTCGTGCTTGTGCGACCAATCAGATTTCTCCTTGATGTTTCATATTACCTTCACGACATCAATATCCAGTAGCCATATTTCTATACCCCAAACAATTAGTAATACAAAATGAGAATAAGAATATGTTTTAGTAATATTTAAATGTACTGAGACTTTACCTAGTAAAATCTCGTATACCATTCATTCAATTGTGTAATTACTGTTAATTACTATTTTAATTTATTGAAAAATTACTTTTCAAGTTTTATTTTTTATCAGTTACTAAAAAATCTTTGTTATCTGTTTTCATTAAAAAATTATGTAATTATCATTTTTTTCACTTGTCAAATGCTATATTTATTTAAAATTTCAATTTAATTAGGCAAAAATATAACTAACCCTTAAAAATTAAACTATTAACTACAAAAGAAACAAATAGGGATATTTAGAATAATTTTTGAAAAAATAAAAATAAAAAGAAAATAACTAAATAATTTATTTAATCTGTAAGAACGAGAGGACCATTTATTTGAGATAAACTTAGTACAAAATCGGAGAAAATGATTTTTTTATGATCTGATCATATTCAAACTTATTAATTATATTTTTATTTATCAATTACCAGTTACATGAGTATATTTATTTAGATAAATGAGCAGATCCGGAAAGAGTTTTTAATCCAAACATCAGTGGTGTCAACTGTTCACTGTTTGGTGTAATATCAATTCTTGGTGCAACGAAAAACGACTCATTTGTCTTGGCGTTTGTAACCTGGTAACCGATGCCAAGTTGCAGCAGCCAGCAGCACAGGGTCTGTCGCAAAAGCGTGGAGGGAAGGGTAGCTGCTCACGGGAGGGGAAAAAAGAAATAAATAAATAAGTAAAAGTGCTTTGATAAGAGTGCTTTTGTAAGCTAATAGACTAGCAGTGGTCAGGATTCCCAAAAGTGGGCGGGGGACGAATGATGACCAGGAAATTGATAGATAATAGTAATATTCTTATCTTCTTGTCCGGGGCAGAAGCTACATAAAAAAATATTGAATTAAAGCATGATAAGAGACGGTCCTTCTACTTGTAACATTTTTGTTTCTTATACATTGTTCATTGAAAGGTAATGTATCAAATGCAGCCATAAATTCTTAAAAATCAATGGGAAATTATCAGCCGCCTACTTACGAGTACGTAATTTTTATCGACATTCTATTGAAAAAAACATAAATTACAGCGGTGGTGTATAAGAGTAATTTTGAATTTTCGGTAGCCGGTTGCATACATGATAAATTATAAGGGCAAATAGGAATAAATTTAAATTTTTATAATATTTTTTATAAGGGTTCCTCTATGATGCTGTAATTTTTTTACTGTATTAATAATGTATTAATTGTATACAATTAGATTTAATCAATGACATACAATATTTGTAAAAAAAAATTAAAAATAATGGTATGGAGAATTTTTGTAAAATAACAGTCACCACCCTTAGAGTTTGAAATAATTTCACTTAAATAGCATATTTTATTTAAAATTATTTTTCAACCCTCCTTTAAATTTTTAATATGATAATTTTTTTTAAATAAATCTTCCAAAATAAATTACCATTAAGTATAAAATATAATATCAAGTAGGTTATTTAACACAAAGTCTTATAATAATTTGTATTGTATGAATTTAATTACAAACCATTAATACCTAAACAATAATGATAATAGAAGGCATTGCAATAAATTTTTTTATATGTGTTTTATTAATAATACTATATGAGTCACAATAAATGAGAAATATGTTATTCACCAATTATTATTGAAAAATATATATGTGTCTATATAACTGTAGAGTGAAAAATATTTTGATTTAAATTTTTAACAAAAAATTAAATTATTTATTTAATGTAATTCAATGGTGGAGGATATAACATTATGAAATGTTGCTTTAACTTTCAATATCAACCATTAGATTATGAGATATTAGTGGCTCAAATATTGTGTCAAAATTTTAAGTTAAAATATCCCAAACCATGTCTCTATAATGGAAATATAAAAACATACAATGATTTTTTCCTCATTTTGTCCATTAAATATTATTTGATGTAATATTTTATTTATTGTCACTATTAATTATCATAATAAAAGTTATTACTCTTCGTAATATAAAATTTTTATAATTACTATCAAAGAATAACAATAAAATAATCTTTCATGATTCATAAACTAAAGTTGATTAGAAATATGTGTTAGGTTTAACTTTTATGAAATTAACAAAGTAACATTTGAAAATAAAATGAAAACAAACTTGTGAAAGTTAAATTTTATAAGGTTCAAATAATTTCCTACCATGTCAATAAAAATATAAAAATATAAAAGATTTTCTTTCACATTTTTTCCCACGTAAATATCATTGGAGGCAATATTTTATTTATTGTCACTATTAACTATAATAACAAAAGTAATGACTTTTAATAACATAAAATTTTATAATTACAATCGAAGGATATCAATAAAATAATCTTTCATGATTCATAAACTAAAGCTCATTAGGAATATATATTGGATTTAACTTTTATGAAATTAACAAAGTGATGCTTGAAAATAAAATGAAAATCTATAGGCTTGTAAAACTTAAAATTCATACCATGTAAGAATATTAATTGTAAGATAAACATAAAGTTTAGAGACTAAGTACGTTAAATGAGTATTAAAAATATATATAGTTCATGATCAATTATACAATGGCCCTCAATATCATATAAAATAATGAGTATTTTAATATCCGATATTAAATTTTATTAAAACATGTGTGATCAAGTATTTTTTATATTACAAGCAATCTCACCAATAAGTTTATTGATGTAACTATGACATTTACTTAAGTATATATACTTAGTTGTGTTATTTATTAGTGTTATATCATATATAAATTTTGCAATTGCAATTTATTTATTTGATTTGTGTTAAATAACCTACCATTATATTTTATACTTAATGGTAATAGATTTTGGAAGATTTATTTAAAAAAGATTATCACATTTCAAATTTAAAGGATGATTGAAAAATAATTTTAAATAAAATATGCTACTTAAGTGAAATTGTTTCAAGCTCTAAGGGTGATTATAGTTATTTTAGAAAATTCTCCACCCCTTACACGCTTAACAAACTGTTCACTATAATTTTTAAATTATTTATTTTTCTTTACTACAAATATTGTGTACCATTGATTAAATCCAATGGTACACAATTAAAACATTATTGATGCTGTAAAAAAATTACAACATCATAGAGGAACCCTTTTTATAATAGGGCATTTTAGTGGACGACTGATAATCTTTTAAAATTAAAAAAACTTAAGTTTAAAGTTTGGGTGGGAATATTTCCACCCACTATTTTTGTAAATTTATCCTTGTTGAGTTGTGTCCCACATTGGCTAGTAAAGGGGAGATGCTTGAGTTTATAAGGTGGTAGGTCACTCCACCTAAAAGGCTAGTCTTTTGGGTTGGATACCTAGAAATCTTATGCTAAGTCCCCCCAACAAGTGGTATCAGAGCTAGACCCTAGTAGCCGGGATGTGGTGGTGGAACAACTCAGGTGTGTCGGACAAAAGGACCGGAGTCCGGCGGTGGTTTCGTCCGAGGGGGGGATTGTTGAGTTGTGTCCCACATTGGCTAGTAAAGGGGAGATGCTTGGGTTTATAAGGTGGTAGGTCACTCCACCTAAAAGGCTAGTCTTTTGGGTTGGATACCTAGAAATCTTATGCTAAGTCCCCCCAACAATCCCACTTCTAAAAAATAATTCTAATGAGTTCACAACATTTTTAAAAATATAAATTAATAATTTTTTTTTCATTTAATTAATTAAATCATTCTATTAAATTTTTTAAATTTGCATGACTACATTTGATTATAAACTTTAATATAAATTTTGTTTTATGATTTTATTATGGATTCCTCTATGATGCTGTAAAGTTTTTTACAGCATCAATAATGTATTAATTGTGAACCATTAGATCTAATCAATGGTATACAATATTTGTACTAAAAAAACAATGGTAATTGTTTAAGTGTGTGGATAATTTTTGTAAAATAATTGTAACCACCCTTAGAGTTTGAAACAATTTCACTTAAATAGTATATTTATTTAAAATTACTTTTCAGTCCTCCTTTAAATTTATAATATGATAATCTCTTTTAAATAAATCTTCCAAAATCAGTTACCATTAAGTATAAAATATAATATCAAGTAGGTTATTTAACACAAAGTCTTGTAATAATTTGTATTGTATGAATTTAATTACAAACCATTAACACCTAAACATTAATGATAATAGAAAGTATTGCAATAAACTATTTTATATGTGTTTTATTAATAATACTATATGAGTCACAACAAATGAGAAATATTTTATTCACTAATTATTATTGAAAAATATATATGTCTATATAACTATAGAGTGAGAAATATTTTGATTTAAATTTTTATCAAAAAAATAAACTATTTATTTCATGCAATTCAATGGTGAAGGATATAACATTATGAAATGTTGCTTTGACCTTCAATATCAACCATTAGACTATGAGATATTAGTGGCTCAAATATTGTACCAAATTTTAAGTTAAAGTATCCCAAACCATATCTTTATAATGGAAATATAAAAACATACAATGATTTTTTTTCCTCATTTTGTCCATTAAATATTTTTTGATGTAATATTTTATTTATTGTCATTATTCATTATCATAATAAAAGTAATGACTCTTTGTAGCATAAAATTTTTATAATTACTATCAAAGAATAATAATAAAATTATCTTTCATGATTCATAAACTAAAGTTAATTAGGAATATGTGTTAGATTTAACTTTTATGAAATTAACAAAGTGACATTTGAAAATAAAATGAAAACAAGCTTGTGAAAGTTAAATTTTATAAGGCTGAGATAATTTCCTACTATGTCAATAAAAATCTAAAAATATAAATGATTTTCTTACACTTTTTTTTCCACGTAAATATTATGGGAGGCAATATTTTATTTATTGTCACTATTAATTATCATAACAAAGATAATGATTCTTAATAACATAAAATTTTATAATTACAATCAAAGGATATCAATAAAATAATCTTTCACGGTTCATAAACTAAAGCTCATTAGGAATATATATTAGATTTAACTTTTGTGAAATTAACAAAGTGATATTTGAAAATAAAATGAAAACATATAGGCTTATAAAACTTAAAATTCCTATCATGCAAGGATATTAATGGTTAGATAAATATAAAGTTTAGAGAATAAGTATGTTAAATGGGTGATAAAAATAATACATACTTCATGATCAATTATACAATGACCCTTAATATTATATAAAATAATGAGTATTTTAATATACGATATTAAATTTTATTAAAACATGTGAGATCAAGTAATTTTTATGTTACAAGCAATTTTAACAATGAGTTTATTGATGTAACTATGACATTTACTTAAGTATATGTACTTAGTTGTGTTATTTATTACTATTATATCATATATAAATTTTACAATTGCAACTTATTTATTTGATTTGTGTTAAATAACATACCATTATATTTTATACTTAATGGTAATAGATTTTGGAAGATTTATTTAAAAAAGATTATCACATTTCAAATTTAAAGGAGGATTGAAAAATAATTTTAAATAAAATATGTTATTTAAGTGAACTTGTTTCAAACTCTAAGGATGTTCATAGTTATTTTATAGAATTCTCCACCCCTTACACGTTTGTTAACCGTTTACCATTATTTTTTTATTTTTTTTATTTTTACTACGAATATTGTGTACCATTGATTAAATCCAATAGTACACAATTAAAAATATTATTGATGCTGTAAAAAAATTACAGCATCATAGAAAAACCCTTTTATTATTGACAAAGTAATAAACATCTCTTTATGGCCTTTTTGCTTTTGTAACTGTACATAGGTTGACCATCCTTTTCATTTTTTATTTTTTTAAAAAATATTTATTCGTTCTTATTGTTATATTGGTTGATGCTTTGGCAGCATGCATATGTTGACGAGCAAAGGCTGTAAAGTATAAACATTGAGCTGTAATTGAAAACTTAATGAAACTTTTTGGCACAATTTTTCGTTGGGAGTAGGTATGACGTATGGCTTTGCCCTTGTTGTATTCTCCGCATGGTAAACAATTAAGTCCTCCTAATAATTTTTAGAGTAACGATACAGTTATAAATTTTTGTATAAATTTATTTTGTATAAATTAACATGACATTAATTCATTGGTTGAATAAAAATATAAAATAATAAAAACAAATCATGTGGACCAAGTGATTCAACAAATATTTTCATGTCACATCAATTTATATAAAATAAATTTGTACAAGAATTTATGACTATATTATTACTCTAATTTTTGTATTGTTTTTTAAGTTAGATTACATTTGGCACGCATAATTAAATTGAATTAAATTATGAGTTCGGCTATTAGCACCCTCTAAGATCCTATGATTCCTATTAAAACCCCTGTTTTAATTATATCCTATTTAATACCAAAAATATGTTTTTTTTTCTAAATGAACACTCTTTTCATTTATGAATTTTCAGTTTCTAATAATTTTCTCACTCTTTCATACTTAATATTTGTATTCCTCTCTTCAAACATTTTTTATTATTTAATTTCTAAAGAAAAAAATCTAAATGAAAAAAAGCAAGAAGAGCATTATACTTAGAAAATAATGAATATTTTATGGGTCTAATACATTTCTATCCTACATACAATTCTATCCTACCTATAAATTTTGGATTTAGCAATTAGTTTGAGAATCCTTAAAAAATTATTTACAATGGGATAAAATTTTATTTAGTTTAGTTTTTTCATTGTGTTGTATCTTAATTAAGTTGTTATATTTAATTACAAGAATTTTATTTTGGGTTAGAGGATTACTTCTTAAATTTAGATTATTTTAATGATAATAAAAAAATTATATTGTGTAAGGAAAATAAAATTAAAGAGAGAGAAAATATAAATTGCTTAATTCTATTTATATTTGTCATTAAAAGTGATTGTAATATAACAGGGGTTTTGTGAGATTAATGAAGGGGTGCCAATAGTCGAACTCTTAAATTATTAGGATTGGATTGCATTATATTGAATTGGATTAAGTTAGATTACTGATAACTCTATGAAATGAGAGTTATCATGGCACTTTTATATTTAGATCAATACTACTTAGAGAGTAAATTATGTATTTCTATTGCATTTTTGTTACATTTTGCATAAATAATCATTTTAGTCAATCTTAATAAGTTTTGCTCGATTTAAAGTAATTTGTGCTCAAATTGTGTGCATAATTGTAGGTTTCCAGAAGCTTATAACTCATGGAAGGAATGCTATGCAATAGGCTTGCAAAAATAAGGAAAAAACATGGCTATAAAAGAATTGAAATAAATTTGGAACAGTGCAGTTACTGTAGTCGTTGTTGTAGCAACCATTGCTGTAGCCGTTACTGTAGCAATCCTAGAACAACGACAGAGAAAATTCCGTGCGGGATACTTGCATAATTGCGATATGTAATTTCCTAATCTGACTTATGCGGCCCTAGGCTTCCGTTTACCCTAATTTTCAACTATAAAAGAAGCACACATCATAAGGATTAAAGGGAGCCGTCACCCAAGGAGAAAAACACAAAGAAACAAAAGAAAAACAAGATTCAAGAGAGAGATTGAAGGCTAAACAAGAGGAAAAATTGCAGAGATCAATTGGGAGCTCAAACATTCTTATTCTTCTCTTGCTTTCTCGTTTTCTATTTATTTATGGGGATGTGTTTCATGGCTGAAACTTTGTTCTTTATTTTTCTTTTACAAACCATGAACTAAATTTATTTGTGGTTGAGTGATAAACAATCTTGATGGTTTATTGATAGAATTTATGTGTTGCTGCATGTTTGTTGTAGCAGTTTGTTTTGATAATATTTATTTTTATTCATTATTTCGGTTGATCACCCATTTAATGATACAAGTTAGGAGAGAGCCGCAAAATGACCTATCTTAGTGGAACATATCAGAACAATACTTGATCTTAAATTGAGTTTCCCGGATTGAGTTTTACTTGAGTCCCAAAAGGGTCATGCTTGATTTAAGATTAGTGATGAACTAGACATAGTGATTCACATTGTAGGGTAAATAGAACCTAAGCGTGTAATGCTATATCTTATGTTGGCATAGCAACTGATCATTGTTATGTTGCATATAGATATAAGATATCCAACATGAGACGACTGAGGATACATAAGGATTATGCCCAGTTCTATAGCAAATACTGCAGCAACCGAGCCAACCATTAGAAAATAGTCAAGACCATTAAGAGAGTTTATTCACTCAACTACTTTATATTCCCATTGCTTTTATCCTTGAGATTGACATGATAATTTACTTTGTTGCATTTTATTTATTGTGTTTTTATTTTAATCAGTAAATTAGTTTCATCAATTGTTTATCTTAATTTAGACACAAAATATGCACTGTTAAGATTGCTGTAGCAAATCTGATAACATCAATCCCTGTGGAGACGATCTTGAATACTCATCACTTTATTACTTGTTGTGTACACTTGCACATTGACACCAATAGCATTAGTATAAAATTAACCAACAATTATATTATATAGTCTTATATTTGGTACAATACCAAATTAGACTATTTTAAATTATATTTAAATAATATCGAATAGCATTTAAGTTGGTATTTTAATATAAATAACAATTATCCATGGAATTTTATAATCATAATTAAAATAAATTTTAAAAGTAATTACTAGGAAAATTAAATATATTGCAAATAAGTTATTGGGTAGCCACAATATAACAAACAAATAAAAATAAATAAAAATTTAAATATTTAATTAAATTTTATCAAATATTTAAAAATATTATATAAAATCAATTAACTAATGGTATTATTAATTTTCATGATTATTTTTAATATTATATTAGTAATTATTAAATTTAAGACAATCAAATAATGCAATAAATAATTAAACGTTTAATTTTATTGATTAATTATTAAATATACAAGTAATGAAAATTTAATCTCAAGAGTTGGTAGAAGTAAAAGTACCAATTTAATTAGATCATATATAATAAATAAAAATAAAATTTAAGTAAATCATAATTAATAAAAAATTAGTTAATTAATTAATTAGTTAATTAATCAATCAATATTAGGTGTAAATAAAAAAAAAGATACAAATAAAAATCTCATAAATGGATGACTTTTTTTTTCTTTAATCTTATCCCAACTAAACCCATGTGTAAATTAGGATTATTAATCCGATGATTTTAAGATTAAATTTAAATTTAGTCCCCTTAGTCCAATCCAACTAAGCTTGCCAAACATGGGATAAGAATTTAATTCCAAAATTAGTCCAATCCCATATTTAATCCTAACATCCAAACACGACCTTAAAAGTTTTGAGATATTATTGAATTTATTTCTTATTCTATCTCCCTCTTGATCGTGTAAAACAAGTTCTCAAACTAATATATGTTGTCATCAAAGAACGACTTAGCTCGGAGTTGGATAGATCAATTGAATTATTACTTGCACGTACTTTATATATTGTCACGTGTATTTGACTTTGAAATTGAATAATTATGACAATATATAAAAATAATATAAAAAAATTTAAAACATGCATAATGTTTTCATTATATTGCTTCATTGAGACGTCTTGTAAAAGTCTTTCCAATGGTCCGAATTGTTTACAAGAAAAAGAAAAAGGAAATGTGTGTGTATAGAGTATTGATTTGGTTCAAGATGCACGATTTGTTAAAGTAATAAAGTCCAAGATTCTGGATTAGAATATATATATATATATATATTGCGGCTACAAAATAAAAAAACTTGAATATCAAATCATAAATCTAAGTAGAAAGGGCGAGGATAAAGAGTGTAATTGCAGAAGCTGTTTTCAATTCATTATTTTGACGAAGTAATAAATCTCTTTTTCCTTTCGCTTTTGCAACTGTACATGGGTTGATCATGCTTTTCATTTTTTATTTAAAAAAGTATTAATTCTTTGTAACTGTATATTGGTTGATAGTGTGGCAGCATGTATATGTTGATGAGTAAAGCATAAACTTTGACCTGTAAGTAAGGGAGCAATTAATGGAAAACTTTAGGAAACTTTTTTGACACACAGTTCTCTTTGCTGGGAGTGGATATGACTTTGCCATCGTTTCAAGTAACTTGATGACCCAATCCCACTGCGCTTTGATGATTGCAGATTCTTGGAAGACACTTCCATCAGTAGTGCACAACAATCAAAACTTAGCTTGCTGCGTCGACAAAGAATAATATTTCTTTTCATTGTTGGCTCTGGATACGGCATCATCGCTTAATTAATTGAGTATAAAATTAGTAAGTGGAAACCATAGTTAATCACCATCACATTCACTACAATCTTGATCGTACAAGATTTCGATAGGTTCACAATTTCAAGTATCGCACGCAATTTGATATATATATATATATATATATTTAGTACGTAAAACTATAGTTGATGAAGTCTAAACTAGTACGTATCCTTCATATCCATCACATAAAATTTTCAAAAATAAAATTTGCTTTATAAAATATATATGTACATAAGGCCGAGAGAAGAAGCACCTACATGCTTTGGTAAAAACTTAAATCTAATAGGTTTAAAATTAATTAGTTGAGCTAAATATGAATTTATTCAAAACACAAGGTCTTGGTTTAATTTTATTTTTTATAATTGTAAGGGAAAAGCTGAAGTTGATTTCTTAGTTCGTTAATTACTTCTCTTATAATTCAAACTCCGATAGTGTGTTTAAGAAAGCTAATTGAAAATATATAATTCGCTAAAATTCTATGAGAGGCTTAACTTTGATACTAGATTAATTAAAATAACTTGACTCAGAAACTTGTTGGAGACGAATTTGGCATCATTTTATATAATTACCCCCATAGCACATTTTGGGTTTATTGTGTGTGTGGAATAAATCATTTAATACATCGTGGACCATTTGAACTAAAAGAAGCTTTTGCTTCTCCTAAGCATCAAAGCATCATTTCTTCCTAAACTAGGAAACAAGCCAAATGATACATGTGTCACTCAACTTACAAGCAACAACTTCTTTTTGCATTGTAGACAAAGTGCTAATAGAGATTTTTGGCTCAACATTCTACTATAAAAGCAAGCCCCATGCTTATTACTTTTCAACAACACGAAAATAGGCAAAGTCATGAAACCCCAATATCACTTATCGCTTTGCCTTGCAATACTCCTCTTATTAACAACCCAATGTACCCCTCAACAATTTGCATGTGACAAGAGCAAGTCAGAAACAAGCCAGTTCCCATTTTGCAACTCCTCATTAACTTATGAGGACCGAGCCAAGAACCTAGTTTCACTCTTAACTCTGAAAGAAAAGGTGCAACAATTAGTAAACACAGCCACAGGCATTCCCAGGCTCGGCGTGCCATCCTACGAATGGTGGGGCGAGGCGCTACACGGCGTCTCAAACGTTGGACCCGCTGTGCGTTTTAATGCCACGGTGCCCGGTGCGACAAGCTTCCCAGCTGTAATTTTATCAGCTGCTAGTTTTAATGCAAGTTTGTGGCTCAAGATGGGGCAAGTGGTGTCAACCGAGGCTCGTGCCATGTACAACGTTGGTCAAGCCGGGTTGACGTACTGGAGTCCTAATGTTAATGTGTTCCGTGACCCGAGATGGGGCCGTGGCCAAGAAACCCCCGGAGAGGATCCATTAGTGGTATCAAAATATGCTGTGAATTATGTTAGAGGTTTGCAAGAAATAGGTGATAGCAAAAATTCATCTAGTGACAGGCTTAAGGTCTCCAGTTGTTGCAAGCATTATACTGCTTATGACGTTGACAATTGGAAAGGTGTTGATAGATTTCACTTTGATGCAAAGGTATTGTTATTTGTTATATTGATCGTATCTTCGTAAACATAATTAGTGTGAGGCCTCATGTTGTATACATGTATGATATCTTAATTATGTCGTCGTAATTAAGTGTTGGGTTGTTCCAGGTGACAAAGCAAGACCTGGAAGACACGTATCAGCCACCATTTAAGAGTTGTGTACAGGAGGGACACGTAAGTAGTGTAATGTGCTCGTACAATAGAGTAAACGGAATTCCAACATGTGCTGATCCAAATTTGCTCAAAGGAGTTGTTAGAGACCAATGGGGTCTTGATGGGTACGTACTTACGTATGATCCAAGGTCAAGCTACTATGCATACTAGTTGTGCCTAATTGTGCTTGTGTTGTTGCATTTGGCAGATATATAGTGTCAGATTGCGACTCTATTCAGGTTTATGACACTGCCATACGTTACACCGCCACGCCTGAAGATGCAGTGGCCCTTGCTTTGAACGCAGGTTTTGTACTTGCATCCATATAAATGCATATATTGAGTTTGATTGATAGTCATGATTTCATTTATACTCGGTCTCTTTATATGATTTTGTCACACAGGTTTAAACATGAACTGTGGGGATTATCTGGGGAAGTATACAGAGAATGCAGTTAACATGAGCAAGGTTAAAGAATCTGTGGTGGATCAGGCATTAATATACAACTACATTGTCCTCATGAGGCTAGGCTTCTTCGATGGGGATCCCAAATCACAGCCACTGGGGAATTTAGGACCGTCCGATGTTTGTACAGATGATCATAAGTCCTTGGCTCTTGATGCAGCTAGGCAAGGAATAGTTTTGCTAGGTAACAACGGAGCTCTTCCTTTGTCTTCAAATGCCACCCAGAACTTAGCTGTTATAGGACCAAATGCTAATGCCACCAATGTGATGATAAGCAACTATGCTGGCATACCTTGTGGCTATACTAGTCCTTTACAGGGCCTGCAAGAGTATGTGTCCGCTGTGACATATGCACCAGGTTGTAGCAATGTGAAATGCCAAGACGACTCCCTTATTGAACCGGCAGCTAAGGCTGCAGCCGCGGCTGATGTTGTTGTCGTGGTTGTGGGCCTTGATCAGTCTATAGAAGCAGAAGGGCTCGATAGAGAGAACTTGACTTTACCAGGATATCAAGAAAAGCTGGTGATGGAAGTAGCTAATGCTACAAAAGGGACAGTGATTCTTGTTGTTATGGCTGCTGGTCCTGTTGATATCTCTTTTGCAAAAAGCAATAGGAAAATTGGAGGGATATTGTGGGTGGGATATCCAGGACAAGCTGGTGGAGATGCGATAGCTCAAATCATCTTTGGAGACTATAATCCAGGTAATTAATTAACGCATGATCAGTTTGATCAGTTTAAGCTTTTGTACCACTGCTTGAGGTTAATTGCTTAAATAACTTGTCATAACTATCAGCTGGAAGGTCTCCGTTTACATGGTATCCGCAACAGTATGTAGATCAGTTGCCAATGACAGACATGAACATGAGAGCCAATGCCACAGCTAATCTCCCCGGAAGAACCTACAGGTTTTACTCGGGCAAAACCGTCTACCCATTTGGCCACGGACTAAGCTACTCATCGTTCTCCAAGTTTATAGTCTCGGCTCCTTCCACAGTACTCATAAAAAAAAATCGAAACAGCATACACTCTTCTCATGCTCAAGCCATTGATGTCACCACAGTAAACTGCAAAGACTTGCATTTTCACGTTGTCATTGGTGTCAAGAACAACGGGCCAATGAGCGGTTCTCATGTTGTGCTAATATTTTGGAAGCCACCAAGTGCATCAACAGCCGGGGCCCCAAATGTGGAGTTGGTTGGGTTTGAGAGAGTGGATGTGCAGAAGGGCAAAACCAAGAATGTGACAGTAGGGTTTGACGTGTGCCAAGGGCTTAATCTTGTGGATACCGATGGACAAAGGAAGCTGGTCATAGGGCTGCACACCCTTATTGTTGGATCTCCAAGTGAGCGCCAAGTGAGGCACCATCTCAATGTTAGGCTTGCTAGAAGTGCAAGTGAAACAGACTTAGCAATCATGTAGTTTCAGCACCACTATTACCAACAAAACTAATATTAGTCACCCATATTTAATTTGAGGTGTTACTATTATGTAATAGTAAAAACTTAGAGACCTATTTAATAAAAGTAAAAACTTATATTTTTATACAATAAACATTGTAAAAATAATTATAGAACTAGACAAAAATATCTTACTTTTCAACAATGGGTCTATGCACCCATCACCAGCAATCCAAGAGACAGCACCAAGTATAGGATCTGTAGTAACGGTTTTTAACAGCCTATTTGATGTCCAGCATCGCAGTTTTCGTGAAGCTTACTGGTTTCTTAAAATTGATATCATTGTAATTCAAGAGAACAAACTGGAGATGATCAAGAATCAAGAACCACATTTTGCTAAAAAAAAAATGTATGTAAATAATTCACTGCCCATAAACAACCCATTTTCTTTTTGCAAAAACCACTCCTTGCGATTTACTGATCTGAAATACTCAATTCTCTTTATTAATTTTTTTAATTTTTTAACTATTAAACAATAAAATAACGGGCTGGATTTCTTTTCTTTTTAAAGAAAATGGCAGAATTGAGTTCTGATATTCTTTTGAAGCTTCTTAAAGAAATGGGAGGCAAGGAAAATGAACCTAATGATGTAGAAAGCCCGTTTTGCTGAATTTATTGGGAGTCAAAATGATAATCTTATAGAGATACTAAACTTTATTGGGAGTTAATGATAGTATTATAGAGATACTAAGCTTTATAAAACATTTTTTCAGCCTTTTTTTTAATTCAATTTTTTAATCCAATCAGCAACTACAATTAATGGTATTACATGGGGAGACGTCGGCATCCAAGAGGAGATTGGTAATCTCATTGCACTATCACCATTGAAATGTCTGGTGGAACATACGGTATTATCTTTACTGCAGTGGTGTATAGTTTAGTATACATACTACGTCCTGCGCTGAACATATATTTTTCATTTGTGGTTGGGATCGGTGAGCTTTTCGAAGACTGTCTGTGTGGACTTGTTTGACAGATGCACTGGATAAACTTGAGTGTCCACAGCTGATAGCGGTGCTGGAGACCTCACTTGATGAGATCATTTGCTTTCTCATCGACAAGTAAGATTTTTCATTCATCGACTTTGTAGTGCGGTATTTGGACCTTCGGATGATGTGTCTCTAAATCTTTATTCTCTGACGACTCATCCTGCAAGTGTATGAAGCAGCAAATTAAGAATGCCAGCCCTCAAACTTCTTCTGGGGAGATGACCTTTTTTAAAGCTGAGGCAGAAAATACGTGGTTTTGCATATGACCTGTCGATCCAGGGGCGGCTATGGCGGAGTTGTTCCACCGTAGACCATTACCTTATAACCATACGTTCAAATCCACCATAGCCACTTCCTATATATACATACACCATTACACCTCATCCTGGTGATTATACGTGTTCATATTTTGTAGGGCCCTGAAGTCTGAAGATAATTCTTAATGACTCTTCTATTTTATATGCTTTCATTAATTGCTTGGTCGGAATAGCCTGGTTTTCTATATTGATTCCGCAATATGAGATTGTTCTCTGCGGAATAAAAATAACCCCATCTCTAGAATATTACTAAAGGAGATGGTAATTAATTTCTGTAATAAAGCTTCTCTGCCCTTTATTGGTAGGGGATTTCCTTCGCTTTTTCTTTTATTTACTTATCTTTAAAGCTATTCAGAAGAGCTTTAATATTATTCAGAAGACACTTAACTCATCTTGTATATTGTGTGCCACAAGAAAATAATTGAGACAAACTATTCAACTTTTCTGTCATTGAATAAACTTTGGAAGTGCAAAGTATGACCCATCGGATGATTGAAAGAGAATGACGAAGCTTCACCTATTACACTATTTAGTCTATCTATTAATATGAAAATGATGTAAAACCTTCCGGCTGCACAAATTTTTTCAATTAACACATTATTATTTAAAACTTTTGTTTCTTTATTAATGGACAAATTCTTATAATTTGTAATTTCTATAATATTGGAGCTTTCTATATACACAAGGATTCAAGACTTTAATGATTTATCTACGAAATTTTTTTAGACAAATAACTTTGAATAGAGCTAAAAAGAGCTTCTCAAGTAAGCCTTACAAGAAAAAGTTTAATATTTTCTACTTTTTCTAGATCTATATGTGTATACATTTATACCAGAGCCTATTGACCAATCAAGTATATATATATAGCTTAGAAATTTACTCTCCCAAACAATAGAAGGGGAGAAATGTAACTCTATTCCACATTTTCTGAAGAGGGGAAAAGGCCTCGTCGAGGTATGAATATAGAATAAATCGAATTCTATTCAATCAACCAATCATATTATGGTACACGTACATCAATTTATATTTCATACAATTGTTTATTTCTGTTAACTAATACTATTTCAAAATAGAAAGGAAGCAATATAAGGCTCAATGGGCCATTTTGGGCCCACAAAAATCAAAAAGTGGGCCTGCTAGTTATAACGTCGTCGTTTCCGGTTATAACCAAACCGGACATCACATGACCAAATTAGGCACTTGTCGGACACAAATCTGTTAGCGGCTGCTCGTCATCTTTTCCTTCTCCAGGAGTTGAAAATCGTAACAGTCGCAATTCCGTCCGTACATAAAAGTAATTTCTTTAGCTAAAACAGTTCTCGTCGACAACAATTTTCGCTGACTCGCCGAGCAAGACTCATCAGGTTTGTTCATTTAATTGATTAATTGTTATTCAATTCTGTTGCTCTGTGTTAGGGTTAGGGTTAGGGTTTAGGTCTACTGCTCAGAGATTAGTGTTCTATAATTTTGACCTAAAATACACGTGGTTGCGTATGTGTATATATATGTGCGTGAAATCATAGTTCACGAGGTTTTTTGTTTTTAATTTGTTTCTAAATTTTCTATAAAATTGATGATTGGTGGAATTTATGCTGTTTGTGGTGGTGTCTGTGGGATTTGAACTTGGAAATCCAGAAATTTTATGAATAATGATTCATTATGAAGGAAATTTGAGCTGTTTGTTGAAGGAAAATAATACATAGGTGTATTTGGTTGACGATGAGTCAATTTCAATATGCACAAAATTGTTGCACAAAAGTTGCCAAAATAAGTTTTTCCCGGGTCGATTGAGATTACCATTACGTTGTCTATGTTGCGGAAAAGAGCTGACAACTTGCGGTTATGTCTGTGTGATCCAAATGAGTTCAGTCTGTCCTATGAAAGAAATTTGTGTATGTGAAGGGGACCTAGACATCGGTAGATTCAACAAAGATGAATTCTTGCGATATCTGTCTGTGAAGGATAACTGATAATTTTTTTTTTGGGTCTGAGTTTCAGCAAACAAGCAGAGATATGCATGTATCTTATTGGAAGGGCTTAATATATTTTTATATTGCTCTGGATAAATTGCTTTGTAGTGCCAAAACTAACATCTAACTCTTTTATTTCTGATAGCTGTTTTACTCCCGTTGAGTGCTTTATGGTACTAGAAAAATATTTCAACCAGTGTGTTTTAACCTGAAATCAAGCTGTTTCTGACCTAGATTAAAATCCTCATCAGAAGAATCTTTAAAAAAACAGAAGAAGAAAGAAATGAACGCTGGAGTACCTAGATGATCTCAATGCTATTGTATTGTGCAACATGTTGTGTGCTGCATCAAATATTAAAATCTGAATAGCAAAACTACACTAATGCTCTGCTCACACCCCAGTAAGCTAGTACATTTTATTGACTAGGGTGTGACTTTTGTACAAATGCTCCTCCCTAATGTGGATCATTCGAAATCTAAGGTAAATCATTTCTAAAATGGAACCCTATGTGCCTACTTTTGTTAGTACAATCTAAAACAATTTCCTGCCACTAACTTCAAGGAAAGATGGGTTCTTTTCTGTTTGCCAATATCATCATCATCACTTTTACGGATGGTGATATAGCAAAATTGTGGGAGATAGGCATCCCAAACTTATCCCAAATGGTTGAAATAGTCCTGCACTAACTGATTTTTGTGCCAAACTGGCGACGTGCTTAGTTTTTGCATCCAAAATCACACTTTTGAGAATTAGGAGACTTGTCGCTGACCAAAATCTGTCCTTTTACCTCTCTATTTATTATCCTCCATTTAGTTGTATTATTTCTGTTGGATTGACATAGTCTTTAATGGGACAACCTAGTTGGTTTGCCTCTCGCGGTGGAAGCAAGAGGTCAATGGTTTAAAGTTCCTTCTTGCCAACCTTTGGAGGGGAATTGAATTAGTTTGGGGTGGGATAGGGTGAGGTGTGTGGTAACTAGAAAACATGATTGACATAGGTACTCAGTTTAACTCGAATCATGTGTTATTTTGTTAGTATCGTCATGACGTCTATTATTATGACAATGTCTAGGGAAAATAGAAATGAAATAATTAATAACAAGAATTTGTGGGAATGATACTTTGGTTAAAAGAGGTATTTCTATTCCCTGAGCACAGAAGAAATGTGGATGCAGTGCAGATTTAAAATAACATGCTACCATATGCCAACACGTGATCTCTAATTATGGTGTACATTTGGAGCATAATTTGCTCCAGATGACAGGACAAGTTTTTCCCCAATCTTTTTGAGGGGTCAGACTTCCCTGAGCTAACTCTTGTTATCTTTGTTCCTTACATACTTGGAATTCTCTAAATGCTCCCTGTGAGAAATTATAAGCACGTCTTGTGGTTGCTGATTTCCTATGGTAATAGCTAGCTTCCGGGTCTCTTTTTCTCATGACACCCACCTTTTCAATTTATGATCCTCTGACCTTTTCCATATTTGTGTTTTGGAGGGGGGGGGGGGGGGGGGGGGGGGGGGGGGGGGGGGGACTGCCTTGAAGTTAAGAGGCAGAAAAGTTGTGAGAGATAGAAAAAACACACAAGTACAGTGGTGCTAGCTTCTTCCTGTCTTTCTTATTTTCATTTTTCTCTTTAAAACCTCCACGGCCCACTTTAATGGTCTGACCTGTATCCAGTGTAGATGGCTGGTCAAGAACTTTGAGTTTCTGCCCACCTTATGTTTTTTGTCTTTGCTGTGTTGGGGAAAGTTTTTTTTAGAGGAGATCCATGAATTTACTATGAAGGTTGTTTTATGGAGATGATGTTGAATGCAGTGATATGTAGTTGGATATGATTGGTGCTTGCTGAAATGCTGTGTTCTTTTACTTTTAGGATTTGGTGTTTTCTGTTTTGAAGGGTGTGGTAGGGGCTTGGTTTGTACTCATGGATGATGATGGGTGTATGGTTGTGATTTGGACAGGGAGGCAGCAGCTATTCTGGTGTTTGGTGGTGAAGTTTTTGCAGATCGGTGGTGGTAGGTGTTAATAGGTGTTAGTTGAACATGAGTTCTGTCAGCAGGAGCCGAAGCAGGAGCAGGAGCAGGAGCCCGCTGGATCGTAAGATCCGCTCTGATCGCTTCTCCTACCGTGATGCACCATACAGGAGAGGGTCTCGTCGGGGTTACAGGTTTTCTAATTTTGATCATAAACTTGTTTTTTCTTTCTCTTTATTGGCTTGAGGGGGTGGGGGGTGAAGGAGACTGTTATGTCTTTGGTGGAGGTTGTTTTTGTAGCTGACCGTTATTCTAGTTATGGTTGATGATTCTACATGATTATGTCTTCGAGGATCTTCAGAATTGTTTTTAGCATTTCTGCTTATGATTGTTCTCATGCTAATTACTTGGTTAACTACTTTTAAACTGTCTCGGAGTTTCATACAATAGCATCAGTTTACTCAATTGTGTTATTCAGTTATTTACCTAACGCCATCATGGTTGTGGAGATACTTCTTTCCCTGCCTTCTGTGTGGTGTTTTATGATAAAACTATACTGGAAATTTGGTTTTGTGTTTTGAGTTGTTCTGTGGCAAGTTATGTCTTGAATTCCTTGTCACTGAATTGCATTCAAGAGTTAATATTTTCTTGAAAGTAATATTTATTTTCACTGTGTGTTATAGCTGTTTTTGTATTATGTCCTGGATTCTTCTTATTAATGCTTCTGTCGGTCATTTATTATATTGGCTACTTAACTCTTTTGAGGATACCCTTCTCTTTTATTTGGAAAGCCCCAAAAAACCAAAGAGTAAGATTCTTCATTATTCATTAGGATGAAAAGTTCTTAAGGTTTCATGTTTTTCTAACACCAAACGAAGAAAAAAGGGCTCTTTTATTTTTTCTATTTTCAATTTACCATTGTTCAAAATCAATTTAAAAATGGGGTCCTCACTGTTTTAGACTAAAATAATTCTAGATTTACTTTGTACCATGCATTTCTTTTTCTGCTCAGGAATTAATCTTCTTTGCATTTTTTGTCAGCCAAAGTAATCTTTGCAAGAATTGCAAACGGCCAGGTCATTTTGCTAGAGAGTGCCCTAATGTGGCAATTTGTCACAATTGTGGTCTTCCAGGGTATGTAATCTCTTTCATTTGAGACAAATAAAAGTATATAAGTTGATATCTGATCACTTGAACTGAACATACGAGTTTTTTATTATTATTATTATACATCTCGTAATTCACATGTAGTTTGCAGTTGGTCTGTGAAGGTGTGCAGCTGTGTAGCTGTCTGGTATCCTCTTAGACATCATTTCCATTCTTGAAAACAAAAAGCCTTTGGGAAGCATGTTTGACATGCTTTTCCAAAAGGCAAAACATGTTTTCCAACCTTTAGAGTTTAAACCATCAATTTCATTTCTAAACTAACTCATGAATAATGCCATTATTAAAACGAAAGTAATGCCACCCTAATGATTCACACAAATTTTTGTGTAGAAAGCATAAATTCCTTGAAATTGCCTGTGTGGGGGAGGCTTAATGTGGAATCTATATGTTCAAGCATTTGCCATTTCTAAACTTACTCATGAATAATGCCATTATTAAAACGAAAGTAATGCCACCCTAATGATTCACACAAATTTTTGTGTAGAAAGCATAAATTCCTTGAAATTGCCTGTGTGGGGGAGGCTTAATGTGGAATCTATATGTTCAAGCATTTGCTTCCCTGCTATGTCTGGAATTGATATCTTTTGGACTAGTTTGGTGTAGGTACAAGCTTCACTAACTTTTTCTGTGTTTGTAAATTGTGGTGACTAGTTAATCTTGATCTCTGGAATGATTGTACCTTAACCCATGTGTTTTACTTTGGCCTTAGCCAGTGGAACATTGCATCCTTAATTGATCCTTATTAATATTTATGGTTGCTGCTTGTTCAACCAAGTCACTAAGACACTCTGCAATTGCAAACTAGTGGTATTACGTTGGTGTAAAATTTACATATGCTTCAATGCAGCTTTTGTTCCTTTGCTTCGAAATACATAGTGTTCACTGTCCCCTTTTCTCTAATCTTGAGGCCCAAATTATGGACATTGCCAGATGAGATTTTTAGGAGGAGAAGATAATTGCATTGCTTTGATTCCTGAAATATTCTGCAGTTAAACAGGCCTTTGGGGAAGTTTCGTGACCTAACTTTGTATTTTAAATTTTTTTCAGTGATGAGAAAGGAATTGATCTCCCTTGAATAATGTAGTGATATTCTTCTGATTTTCTCATCACTTGAATTAATGGGCAATATTGATGTTTTACTTGTAATTGTGCTTGAAAACATTTGTGCAGCCACATTGCTTCAGAATGCACTACAAAGGCATTATGTTGGAATTGCCGGGAACCAGGGCACATGGCTGGCAACTGTCCAAATGAGGGCATCTGCCACACCTGTGGCAAAGCTGGACATCGTGCAAGAGACTGCACTGCTCCCCCACTGCCACCTGGGGACTTGAGATTGTGCAACAACTGCTATAAGCAGGGTCATTTTGCAGCTGATTGTACAAATGACAAGGCTTGCAACAACTGTAGGAAGACAGGTCACCTGGCACGGGATTGTCCCAATGATCCCATCTGTAACTTGTGCAATGTTTCTGGACATGTTGCTAGACACTGTCCAAAATCTGGCGGTCTTGGAGATCGCTACAGTGGTGGCAGTGGTGCTCGTGGCAGTGGGGGCAGTGGTGCTCGTGGTGGTGGTTACCGAGACATAGTATGTAGAAACTGCCAGCAGCTGGGACATATGAGCAGGGATTGTATGGGACCGTTGATGGTCTGTCACAACTGTGGTGGACGAGGACACCTAGCATATGAGTGCCCTTCAGGGAGGTTCTTGGACCGCTATTCTCGAAGGTACTGATAGATGGCATTTGTGTCAGCTATCAATTTGTCATACTAGTTATTTTTCCATGTTATTTTTGGATACTGTTTTAGCTTAGATTTGTTGAAGGTTTGAGATTGGAACTGGATAGAGCTGGATAGTTGGTTTGAGAATTTGATGTGGTAGGATTGCATTTTTTTTTTTTGTTTTCGATGTGGGAGATTTTTTAATCCATTAAAAAACTTATTGATTTGTGCCATTTGTTGTTATTATCGAAATAATAGATTACTATTAACAAGACTCCGAGTGAGTTTGGTTTCCTCTGTTTGGATTTCGTCATGAAGTGAAATGACTTAGAAATAAGTGAAAATGTTTTTTTCCCCCTAAATTATTTTCACGTTTTGAGAAGAAAATTTGAAAAAACAGAAACAGCGTTTTTAGAGTCCGCTTTTCATCGACTATCATTTTCAGATGCGTCGGAACGGTGAAAATTTGTATGGTGTTGGCATTTTATGAAAAAGATCAAAGAAAGTATTTTTTCTTATATCATTTATTTTGAAGAAAATCAATAAAATCTGACTAGCCTAAGCTGAGCATGAAATCTGATTACAATATTCGATTGGTATTATATGCTATAGTTTGGGAGCGGTTAGAAAATAAATAAAATTTAATTATACAAGGGTGTTTGGGTTGTTGAGTATGATATCGTAGTCATTGTCTGTCTTAAAATGTTTTTTGTACTTCCAATTTTTCGTCAAACATTTGGTATCCATTTTTCTTTTACATTGTTTTGAGGGCCTGTTAGACAAATTTTTGAAATTAAAAAAAAAAAGTTATTTTGAGGGCCTGTTAGACAAATTTTTGAAATTAAAAAAAAGTTATCTCCATTCTCAAAACAAATTTAATAGAAATCATTTGGAAAACCAAAACTTATTCGTTTTCTCTTTATTTATTTCACAAAATAGTTATTATTGGTAGTCACATTTTTCTCCAAAATTTCATCCAAGCACATTATGTGTGTTTCTATATGTAAAGTACATTTCATGATTACAAAATGTGTTATAAACTGGAAAACACTAAATTGATATAGAGCTAATAAAACGGTCAGTGAATCGTGTTTGTATTATGTTAGTTTCATATTGTGTCAAAATTGGGTTGACACAAATACGACTCATTTAATAATTGTGTTATAATACTTATACTTTAACTCGACAGAAAATAAACTGGTTATTACCTAATAACCTACTTAATAATTATATATTTAATAAGATTTACATCATATATTTACACTCTATTATATATATATATAAGAACATCTTGTTGTGCGCGGAATGCGGAATGAAGCACACTAAATAATTATAGAAAAATAAAGGACACAAGAATTACGTGGTTCGGTAATTAAATCTATATCCAAGGAGGCAAGAAAGAATAATTGTTTATTTAATAATTAATAGAGTACAAATATTTGAGTAACGAATCTCACTTCCCAGAAACCCAAATATATTCAGTACTCTCACATTCTGCAGGAAAGATAAATTCTCCAGACACACTTATCTCACTTCTCTCAAAAACTTAGAAACTTATAAACTTAACAATTTTAGGATGCTTAACAAATGAAAAAACTCCCTCTATTTATAAGAAGTATTTTGCACTATTACAATTTCGGCGTTCACCAACAATTTGCCAAATTGTCCAAGTTATTGTGAATTTGTCAAATTGTCACATGCTTCACCAACTCCTTTGGCTCTAATTTCCACAATTCCAACTACATGCTTCATCCAAATTTCTAAGGGTTTGTGCCAACTTTTCAAGCTTTGCATGCTTAGCCACATGCATGTGTCAAATTTCCAAGGTCGGTGCCAACTTTGGCCAATTTGTCACCAAGTTTTGTCAACTTTTTAACAATTCTTCACCTCGGCGAAGATTTGTCCAAATCTGAGCCGACTTGCCAACGAATTATCATCATCAAAGCGGTTGCATCTCTATGACTGCCTACGTACTCAAAATTTGGGATCAAACCAACTGTAGTTCAAAATTCCCTAAGGACATAACTTAACACAATCGAAGGATTTGAATTAGTTTCAAACAATGTTGAAACTTAACTCTAGAAATCACCTTTGTCAACATATCTGATGGGTTATCCTTGGTATTGATCTTTTTCAACAACACATCACCACCCTCGATAATCTCCCTCACATAATGATATTTCACATCTATGTGCTTCGTCCGAGCGTGATATGTTTGATTCTTCGCGAGAAATATCGCACTTTGGTTATCACAAAAGACTGCAATGTTCTCTTGGATTACTCTCAAATCACCTAACAATCCTTTTAACCAGATATCTTTCTTTACAACTTCAGTTGCTGCCATGTACTCTGCTTCCGTAGTGGACAGAGCAATTGTTGATTGTAGAATCGACCTCCAGCTAACCGGTCCTCCACCCGATGTGAATACGTAACCTGTTGTTGATATTCGCTTGTCAAGGTCTCCAGCGAAATCAGAATCACAATACTCAACACATTGTTGACCACAATCCTTCTTGAACAATAACCCAACATCAACTGTCCCATGCAGATATCGGAGAATCAATTTTACCGTAAGCCATTGATTTTTACCCGAATTGTGCATGTATCTACTAACCATGCTTACTGTTGGAGATATATCGGGCCTTATGCATACCATAGCATACATAAGACTATCCACAACACTAGCATATGGAACACGAGCCATGTAATCGCACTCCTCTTGAGATATAGGATATGAAGAAGAGCTTAATTTGAAATGAGGAGCTAGAGGTGTACATATCGGTTTAGTTTTGTCATCCATACCGAATCTTTCTAGTACTTTCTTCAAATAAGACTTTTGAGTCAACCATACGCTTTCATTTTTTTTATCTCTACGAATCTCCATCCCAAGTATTCTCTGTGCATCACCCAAGTCTTTTATCTTGAACTCAGAAGCCAACTGCTTCTTTAATCTTTCGATCTCATCTCTATTCTTCGAAACTATAAGCATATCATCGACATAGAGTAACAAATAGATGAAAGCTCCATCTAGTAGTCTTCTGAAGTAAACACAATGATCGTGTTCACTTCTGGTGAATTTCTGCCAGTGTATAAATTGATCAAATCTTTTGTACCACTACTTTGGTGATTGCTTCAGTCTGTACAAAGATTTAATCAACCTACACACATGATTCTCCTTTCCAGCAACTCTGAAACCATAAGGCTGAATCATATAGATTTCCTCCTCCAAATCTCCATGTAAGAACGCCGTCTTAACATCCAATTGAGTTAACTCTAACTCATATTCTGCAACTAAGGCAAGTAGGATACAAATGGAAGTATGTTTTACAACTGGAGAGAAAACTTCATTGTAGTCAATACCTTCCTTTTCAGCAAAACCTTTTGTAACGAGCCTTACCTAGTATTGAGGAGTTGATTGATTTGGGGATCTTTGCTTCTTGGTGTACACTCATTTATTGCCAATAACTTTTTTTCCCTTTGGTAACTCTACAAGTTCCCAAGTTTGATTTTGATGGAGAGATTTCATCTCTTCTTCCATGGCTAACTTCCATTGATCACTTTCATTACTGCGTAATGCTTCACTGAAAGTGTTGGGGATGTCATCATCAATAACTGGAAGTGCATAGGCTACCACTATATCTTTAGTAAGCCATCCGGGTTTCTTTATCTCTCTTATTGGCCTCCTTGTTGCTATAAAATCATTATTATCTACATCATCAATTGTTTCTTTATTTTGTGGGACATTAGAAGAAATAATCTCTTCTTCAACTCTAGGTGTCACTTCTATAGTTAAACCATTCTCTGATGTAAAACTAACTGGTACATATGGAGTTGCATCAAACTCCACCCGCTGCAATACCCTTTGGTCTTGTTTTCCACCTGCTGAGAACTTGAAACTTTCATCATTGAAGCTTCATCAAATATGACATCTCTACTACACACAAACTTTTTTATCTTTGAGATCTTAAAGCTTGAAGCCCTTTACTCCACATTTAAATCTCACAAAGATAGCTTTTATAGCACGAGGATCCAATTTACCATCTTTGACATGATAATAAGTTAAACACTCAAATATACGAAGGGAATCATAGTCTTGTGTATGCTTTCCAGACCATATTTTCATAAGAGTTTTACCTCCAATTGCAGCAGAAGGCAACCGGTTTATCAAGTGACTTGCGTAGCTCACAGCTTCAGCCCAAAACTTTTTATCTAAACCAGCATTAGATAATATACACCGTACCTTCTCCAGTAAAGTACAATTCATACGCTCAGCCACACCATTCTGTTGCGGAGTATGTCTCATCGTGAAATGTCTTTTAATACCCACGTTCTGGCATACTTGCAAGAATGGATCAGAAGTATATTCACCCTCATTATCAGATCGTAATACTTTGATCTTTCTGTCAGTTTGAATCTCCACCAATTTCTTCCATTTCACGAAAATCTTTAAACCTCATCCTTTGCTTGCATGGTGTACACCCACACACGTCTAGAGAAATCATCAACAAATGTAACAAAATAATGACTTCCACCAATTGATGCAGTCTTTGTTGGTCCCCATACATCATTATGAACATATTCAAGGATTTCACGAGTATCATGATTAGCTGTACCAAACTTGACCCTTGTTTTTTTGCCTACTACACAATGCTCACAGAAATTTAATTTACAAGTTTTGATACCTTTTAAGAGTCTATGCCTCATCAAAGTTTGCAAAGACTTCTTCCAGCATGTTCTAGTCGTACATGCCATAGCTTGGTGGTGTCACTGTGCGCCTTAACAACATTTGCTTCATCAGTTATACCTCCCTTTAAATAGTACAGATTGTGACGCCGAATCCCTTACAGAATCATCATAGCCCTATGTGTAAACTTTATTGTGTCATCTTCAATGGTAACCTTGCAGCCTTTAGCTTTCAAAGCACCCACAGAAATTAGATTTTTCTTTAAAGCTTGAACAAATCTAACCTCTTTGAGTTCTTTGACCATTCCATCAAACATTTTGAGCCGAATTGTTCCTATCCCCATTATGCGACAAGGTTGATCATTCCTCATCACAACTGCACTGGATTCCAGATTACGAAAATCTATAAATCATTCCTTAATATGACACAAATGACATGTTGCTCCAGTATCAAGTATCCACTTGCTCGAACTAGCCACGTATACTGCAGGAGTAATACTTAGTGAATAATCAGAGTGTTCATCTTTTTGTGCCATGTTTGTTGCTGCTGGTTTCTTCTCATCTCTCTTTTGAGTCTTTGGACAATCTTTTCTCCAATGACATTTTTTATGACAAAAGACACACTCATCTCGAGCAATATTTCTGCTTCTTAATTTGAATCGAGAATTCTTTCCACCACACTATTTCTTTTTCTCCATCGCTCAATTTCTACTTAACAAAGCTTCAGACGATGCTCGTTCAGAATTTTTATCATTATTCCAAATCTCCAAGTTAGTCAATGCTGTGCAAACATCTTTGAAGACAATCACACTATTTCCATATATCAAAGTAGTCACAAAATGGTTATATTCCTCTGGTAGTGAGTGTAACAGAATCATAGCCTTGACTTCATCCTTAATATCTTCATCAAGACTCTTCAAATCAGCAAGTAACTTTTCAAATCTTGAGACATGATCGTGCATTGACACCTCAGGCTTCATTCGAAAGCCATTTACTTGGCTCATTGCATGAAGACGATTTTCAGGACTTTTTAGCAAGTACTTCTCCTCCAATGTAAGTCACAAAGTCATCGCACACTCTTCATCCTTCACCAAGTATTTCACCTCCTTAGTCAAATAAGATCTGATCTGACCACATGCTTTTTTATTCATACGATCCCAAATTTCTTCATCATACAAGTGTCTTTTATTTTTCAGAACAACATCCAAATTGATTTGAATAAGGGCATCTATAACTTCGCACCTCTACATGCCGAAGTTGATTTTCCCATCAAAATTTTCAACATCGATCTTCTGGCCTCCTATAACAGGTGCTAAATAGCGATTTGACAAATCTCGCTTCCCACCTGAAGTGTCTCCTGAAATAGTCTCGGTAGATCTCTCCTCAATTCTGGAAGTTTCACCTTCTACCATTTTCTCAATGAACTATTTCCACTTCAAAAAACAGTCTCTATGATGTTAATTTCGCGTGAATAAATGCACCAAGAAAGTTCTCAGGAGACTGGACGGAAACTCAGTCCCAATTAAAAACCAGAATCTTTAGACTCTTATCGTCTTTATTGACAGAACTTTCTTAGACATGCAAAAATACACACTACTTACAATAGACTGTTTCCCAAGTACAAATGGCCATCTCTATCGTATTCGTGAACAATACCGTATATGGGAATAGTACCGTATACTTGAACAGTACCGTATCCCCCCAAGTACGAACTGTCGGCTTTGATACCTCTTGTTGTGCGCGGAATGCGGAATCAAGTGCACAAAATAATTATAGAAAAATAAAGGACACAAGAATTACGTGATTCGGTAATTAAACCTACATCCACGGAGGTAAGAAAGAATAATTGTCTATTTAACAATTAATAGAGTACAAATATTTGAGTAACGAATCACACTTCCCAGAAACCCAAATATACCCAATACTCTCACACTCTACAAGAAAGATAAATTCTCCAGATACACTTCTCTCACTTCTCTCAAAAGCTTAGAAACTTATAAGCTTAACAATTTTGGGATGCTTAACAAATGAAAAAACTCCCTCTATTTATAGGAAATATTTTGCACTATTACAAATTCGGCGTTCACCAACAATTTATCAAATTGTCAAAGTTGTTGTGAATTTGTCAAATTGTCCCATGCTTCACCAACTCCTTTGGCTCCAATTTTCACAATTCCAACCACATGCTTCATCTAAATTTTTAAGGGTTTGTGCCAACTTTTCAAGCTTTGCATACTTAGCCACATGCATGTGTCAAATTTCCAAAGTCGGTGCCAACTTTGGCCAATTTGTCACCAAATTTTGTCAACATCCCCATCCTCAGTATTAACAGGTGCTAAATACCAACAATTTTGTCAACGTTTCAACACATATATGTCTATTAAAATATTATAAATTTATACTATTAAAATTCTAATTATATTTAGAATTTTATAAATAAAACATTATGTATGTAAAATTTTATATATAATTGTGTAGACTTGAACCGACTCATTTAATAAAAATTTGATGACTTGTATCAAATTTTGCTAGCTCTAAATTCATAACAATATTTTATTTTTAAAAACTCTTTGAAAAATAATACTGCCCACACAAAAGTATGATTTTATTTATTAAATTATAATTAGTTATAATGCCATAAAATAATTTTCTTTTAACTATGATAAAACAGAACATATCATGAGTAGTTCATGAATCACAATCAAATACTTATTTTGAAATGTAAAACAAATAAAATACGTGCATAACTTCTTGAATGTTTTTGACAAAATGTCAGAACCGATAAATCCCAAGTATGATGAGGTCACGATCTCAGAAATGAAATTAGAAGTCAAAATCAGATCACACGGTTGCGAAAGTCCTTCAAGCGCGGGTAAACACATGGACACGGACCACGGAATAATCACCAACCATCACTGGGGCCCCACAGCATTTTGGGGGTTAAAAAAGTCATGAAGTCACCGGATTAGGGATAGTATCGTCCATTAAAAAATCACACGTACGAGGCAACAAAATCCTCTCTCTCTCTAGAGAGCGTCAAATTCTCTTGCGTAACTCTCTCTTCCTTCTCTCCCCCCTGTCACACTTTCTACATAATCTTTATTTTATTTTATTTTATTTTTAACTAAAATCCAAAGGAAAAAAAATAAAAATCACAAATTGCTCCCAAAACCCTAGGGTTTCATTTCAATTTCTAGGGTTTTCTCAAATTTGAATCGAATACTGTAGTCTCTAAGATGGAGAACGAAGACGAAGAAGCTTCGAAATTAACGAACCCTTCTGTTCAAGTCGAAGATGACTCGAATAATTTCACCGCAACAGCAGCGACAGTTACGGACTCCAACGATGCGGTTCAGGGAATAACCGAGCCGCAATGCGAATCGGAAGCTATGGCCGAGTTGAGCGAGTCGCTACAACTAACGTCGAAAGAGCAATCGTTGGGAGATGGGAAAGAGATATTAGATGATGAGTTTGTGGAGAAGAGCGAGACTGTGGCTGAGTTGGACGAGTCGAAGTTCTCTGGAGGGGATGAGTCACGTGACTCGGAGCCAGTGGTGACTGCTGCGGTGGTTGGTGAAGAGGATGGGGATGTTGTTGCTAATACTGAGGATGTGGTGAATGGCGGCGATTTGGTTGTGCCTTCAACGGCCATTGGTGGTGGTGAGGGTGCCGAAGAGGATGTGATTGACGAGGGGGAAACGGAAGGTAAGAAGCGCGTGAATGACGTGGCAGAGGCAAAAGAAGAAAAGGCTGAGGTGTTTGAGGAGGTTGATGTCGGGGCTGAAATTAAGGGGGTTGATGTGGCGGAGCAGGAGAAGGAGATTGTGGATGAACAAAAGGGGGATGACGTGACAGTCGAGGCGCAGATAGAGAATGAAAATGAAACGAAGGTGGATGATGTTACAGAGGCAAAGGAGATTGTGGACGAACAAAAAGGGGATATTATGGCAGCAGAGGCGCAGACTGAGGATGAAATGAAGGTGAATAATGTGGCAGCAGAGTCGCGGACTGAGGGTGAAAAGAAGGTGGATAATGTGGCAGAGGAGACTGGTATTGTGGATGACCTCATGGAAGAAAGGGCAGAAATTGCAGGGAATAGGGAGACCGTGGGTTGTCCAAATGTAGTTGATGTTACAGAGGAAACAGAGACTGTTGATGTGGCAGTGGTGGCTGAAGGAAGGGCAGAAATAGCTGAGGATAGTGAGATTGCAGGTGAGACAAAGGTTGTTGATGTGGCAGAGGACGAGGAGAAAGAGATAAAGGTGGCTGATTTGGCAAAGGAAACGATGCGTTATGAGGAGAAGAAGGTGGCAGATGTGACAGTGACGGAGACGGAAGTGGCAACAATAGCAGATGAGATTGATGTTGGTAATGTAGCAGAAGAAACAGAGGTGCAAGAGGAGGAGATGGAGTTTACCGATGTGGCAGGAGGAGAAGCTGAAGTGGAGGAGGAAATGGAGAAAGCCGCAGAAGAAACTGAAATTCTGGAGGTCACTGAGACAGATGAGATGGAGATGGGTGATGTGGGGGAAGAAACCTTGGAGGTTGGAGCTAACATTGGAGATGAAATGGAGAAGGCTGAGACAGCAGAGGAGATGGGAACAGGTGATGATGTGGAGGAAGTGAGTACAATGGTTGGAGGGAAGAGGAAGCGAGTTGGGAAGAATTCCAAGTCTCCTGGGAAAGCTCCTTCAAAGAAGAAATCTGAGGAGGATGTTTGTTTTATTTGCTTTGATGGTGGTGACCTTGTCCTCTGTGATCGCAGGTGACATTATGAGTGCCTTCCTCAATATTTTTATTTGTTTTTTTTAGTTGTTTTTTATTTCACGTAATTTAATCCTGATTGGGGGTTTTTGATGTTGGGTTTATAGGGGATGCCCAAAGGCATATCATCCTTCATGTGTTAATCGCGATGAGGCCTTCTTTCGAGCTAAGGGTAGATGGAATTGTGGTGAGTGTTTGCATGATTGTGTCATTTTCTTTTGTTTTTATTCAACATTCAATTAGTTGTATATCATCATTCTCTTTGTTCTTTTTGTTTTTACTTTCTAGCATTTTGCATGCATTTGGTCTTTTGTGGCCACTGACTTCTTGGTGATGCAGACTTTTGCTTTGAAACCCAGTTTATGATGAATTTTATTATGAAACTGAGTTTCTACTGCTAACCACAAGTATTTGAAACCAAGAAATGTAAATAGAGTTTACCATAGGAACACTTCAATACATTCGTTGATGCCTTCATCCTGGCAGTGCCTTGTTCCTCTTATTTCTTTTTCACACAAGTTCTTTTATAAGTATTGAAGTTGTTGCTTCCTCTTTTCTTTGCAAAAGGTGTGACCTACTCGACAGCAAAGCTTGCAGGGGTGGACTTGTGTGAAGGGACAGGAAGTAAAATCTTCAATATTCCCAGCACAATGTTCTAGTTTTGCAAACTTATGAAGTTGGTTTATTGTGCTTCATGTGAAGTGTACTCTATTCTTTGATGACTAGGAGTGTTTAAATTTTTTGGAGTTCCAAAGGCAATTGTCAATACTGGTAATTTCCACTGTCAAGTAAAAGTGCAAAATCATGATTACTACCCTGGATTGTAATAAGCTTTTAGTGGTTCAACATTGGGGATCCATAACACATTGAAGATCCGGAAGTCAATTGTTAAACTACAAGTTACAGTTCTTTGGTATCTATATTTGTTAGAAGCTTGCTAAATGTGTGGCAAGTTTGGAATTATGTGATTTTTGGAACGATGCCGTGCATGTATTATGACTCAGTGAATATATCGTTAGCTTTATTTTGATTTTGAGCGGTTCTCAAGATCAGTTGTTAACAATAGTGTTACACTGCCACCTTTATGCAAGAGAGTGTTCAGTATAAGCCTTAAATGCTTTTTCATTTGAACTAACTAAGAGAATACATTTATGTTTCATTTGTTGAATTTATGTTCTGCCTCTTGTGGAGAAGGTCGGTTCATGCTCTTTGTTGTCATGGTGAACTAATTGATGGATTGCCAGCACTGACAAGTTTTTTTCTTGACTTCAATTTACACTCTCCTAAATTTCTTCGTCTTAAATGAACTTACACTTATTGTTTTGGTCTACAGTGACAATTTTTTTAAAAAAGAAAGTCTGAACATGATTCTGCTTTGAAATTGGCAATGGAAAATGTCTATTTTTGTGTTAAGAAATAACAATAATTTTAGGAAGGGAAAGGAGAACTCAAGTCTAATTTTGTTGTGTGTAAACATTGCCCAGTTGATTCATAAGAACCATCTAATCAGCCAACCAACTGGTTCTTTGCAACTACTTTCAAATATATTTGACTTCAATCTGGCATCTTCATTTTGACTTTGAAGTGGTAATCATAATGCTAACGTAGCCAAATCACCATTTAACCTTTGGTCTGTTAAAGAAAAAGTTTCTTGTGAGATTGTTAGACTACTACTTGGTTTGAATTTATTGTGTTCACAATGTCCAAGATTATACATTTTGGGGTAATTGTCTGATGGCACAAACAATCAAATATGGGATGAAGGTGTTCAAGGTTACATTCACTTTATTGTATATATGCATGAAGCGAGTACCATAGCTAAAACTTCTGAAACTTCCTTGACAGTTTGAAATCCACCTATGAACTTTTTATAGCAATGGGGAAATTCAGATTCCTATTTCCAATGTTTCTGAAACTGGGTCAAGGTCATATTTGGATACTGTTTGTGTATTATGCGATTATCCTCTTTTCTTTGCTATTTGAAGGAATTGATGGATTGCTTTAATACATTTGCTATCACTTGTTGTTTCTTGCATGTATTTTTGTTTATCTGATTTTTGTTATATCTATGGGCTTTTGTACTTTTCCTCTTCAATATTCGATGCATGTGACTGCTGGCCCATGCTATTGCTAGTGCTCTCTCTCTTTTGTTTAATAGTTAATTCGAGGACCTTAAATCTTCATATCTTTGCTGTGCTTGTCTTTTTTTTTTTTTTTATAGTTTTTTTAAATTCCCCTGTTAAAACATGGCTATTACATGGGTTATTTGCCTATCTAATTGGAATGTTGTTATTTATTTATTATTCAGGTTGGCATCTATGCAGCATTTGCGAGAAGAATGCATACTATATGTGCTACACTTGTACGTTTTCCTTGTGCAAAGGGTGCACCAAAGATGCCGTCATCTTATGTGTGAGAGGTAACAAGGGCTTTTGTGAGACATGCATGAAAACTGTGATGTTGATTGAAAGGAATGAGCAGGGAAATAAGGAAACGGTACGTATGCTTTCCCCCCCTCAAAAAAAAAAAAAAAAAAAGCATCGTTGCTACTGTTTCTTTTGCGGGCCATCTCATATGAAGATTTTATAGCTCTGAACAATTTTATTTGATACATGTATTCGAAGAGTTTATCATTTTAATAGGATTTGATTTATTTGAAATGTTGAATCTGTGACCTCACCCAAGTTGGTGTCCTTGGGCTTCCTTTAATTATTCTGGTGAATGGCAAGCAGCTAATATTGGCACTAGGCTATTGATTGGTGGGAGATTTTGGCATTGATCGTGTACAGTTGATTTGACTGTTTCGTTGGAAAATCAAAACATGTCAGGGCAGTATGATATACATATTGAAAACTTTCTATGAGTAGCACAGAAGCTGACTATATCGTAATGAGTTTGAATCTTGTAACAATCTAGTATTTGCTGATGATTTAACTTTCCATTTATAGTCTCTTCCTTCTTTATCTTGTAGGCCCAAGTGGATTTTGATGACAAAAATAGCTGGGAGTATCTCTTTAAGGATTATTGGCTTGATTTAAAAGTGAGGCTTTCTTTGAGCTCAGATGAACTTGCACGTGCAAAAAATCCTTGGAAGGGATCTGATACACATGCTGGTAAACAGAGTTCACCTGACGAACTTTATGATGCTAATGTTGATGGGGGACATGGTTCAGACAGTTCTTCTGGAAATGCAGAGGCAACTGTCTCTAAAAGAAGGAAGGCCAAGAAACGGTCCAAATCCCGTGCCAAGGATGAGGTGTCACCAGGAACAGTGAAATTATCTGGTGGTGAAGGGGCATCTACTGATGGAAGTGTTGAGTGGGCATCGAAGGAGCTCTTGGATTTGGTTATGCACATGAGAAATGGCGACAAATCAGCTCTATCTCAGTTTGATGTTCAGACACTCCTTTTGGAATATATAAAAAAATATAAGCTCCGGGATCCTCAACGTAGAACTCATGTTATCTGTGATGCACGCCTCCAAAATTTGTTTGGGAAACCACGTGTGGGGCATTTTGAAATGCTTAAATTACTTGAATCTCACTTTCTCACAAAGGAGGATTCTCAGGTGGATGAACTTCAGGGGAGTGTTGTTGATACTGAATCAAATCTGTTGGAGGCTGATGGGAGCTCTGATGCCTTAGTAAAGGGGGGTAAAGATAAGAAACGCAAGACACGTAAAAAGGGTGATCACAGAGGACTTCAATCTAATGTTGATGATTATGCTGCAATCGATATGCACAACATCAATCTGATTTATTTGCGGCGTAATTTTGTGGAAGAGTTGCTAGAAGATACTGAAACTTTTCACGACAAAGTTGTTGGTACCTTTGCAAGAATCAGAATATCTGGTAGTGCTCACCAAAAACAAGATTTGTATAGGCTAGTACAAGTTACAGGTACATGTCTAGATATCTCTTCATCAGCCATATTATTTTTGGAGTGTCTTTTTTGAAATCTTTTCATTTTCAAGTATATCATGATACTCTGCACAGGTACAAGCAAAGGTACTGAACCATATAAAGTGGGCAAAAGGACAACCGATATCCTCTTAGAAATATTGAATTTGAACAAGACGGAGGTCATATCAATTGATATAATCTCAAATCAAGAGTTTACAGAGGTGATTAATGAACATTTCATGCATGTTATATCTCCATTTAGTCTCTTTTGTTTGCCTTCATGCCAAGAAAGTGATGAATTTGCCATCTGCTTTTTTGGATTCAGAAAGTCACATAAATGGGAATAATTAGAAGGCTTCTAACTTGAACACTTTTTAAGTAGCTAGTTAAGTAGCTTGTTCCTCATGAATAACATACGATGGGGAGTTAAAATAGAGTGTACAACTACACGTCATTATTAAGAAAAATAAATAAAAGGTAAACAAATATACAAATAGTGAGGGGTGTTTGTCATAGCATTGTGGATTACAGATTGTGTTATGGAGATTCATTGTGTTTATGTGTCTATTTCATTATATGTCCATGTAATTTCTTTTTTGTATTCATGTTTCCTCTGTTGATCTGTTAGGATGAATGCAAGCGTCTCCGCCAGAGCATAAAGTGTGGGCTTATCAACCGTCTAACTGTGGTAAGCCCACAACGTTCCATTTCTGCTTTGAATCAGCCATGAATTATATATTTGTTCTTTCTTTAAATGTTTTAATTGGTTCCTTGCAGGGAGACATTCAGGAAAAAGCCATGGCACTCCAGGAAGTCAGAGTCAAAGATGTAAGTTCATTGTGTGTTATTTAATAGTGGATTAACTCAACTTGATTTTGATTTCCTGCGCATTCAGGGAAAAAACCATGGCACTTCAGGAAGTTTATTCTATTTCCAGCACATTTTCTTTGATTATTCAATAAATCAACTTGATTTTTATTTTCTTCATGGTGGTTGCCAATTATCAGTACTGAAGAAGTCAAATAGATAACTTTGGCTTATAACATGTATCGCCAGAGGAAATTACTTCCAAGAAATAGTGGAAGAGTGTAAAATATAGATGCTTAGAAAGCATTTCTAACTAAATTTAGAAGATGGATGAGAAACTAAATGCCGAATATATGAGAATAAATTACCTAAATTCCAACATTTCAAATCTTATTATTAACCACGGGCTGAGGGAGTCTTGTCCATATTATGGCAAGAAAGCAATGTTTTGCCAACGTCCTGTCCTTTCTGCTCACTTCCACTCACCAATTGTTGAGAAAAGTCTTTACTTCAACCTTCGGTTAAGTCCTGGTGCCAAAGTGGAGGGAATATATGGGATAATGAATAAGAGGATTGCAAGACCCCTTTCTTGTTATTTAAAGCTATGCAAAGGTTCAGAATAGTCCATTTTTAGTGTTATTTTAAGATTTTTTTGTTTTATATTTGTACTGCAGAAGGAGAATGTAAATGCTGCGTGAGAACACTATGAACGCTGCTTCATTAAATATTTTAACTCACGTGCATAGTACTAAGTAATTATTATGGTTTCAATGTTTTGGGGATCTAATGCTTAGATATATAATGGTAAATTAATATAAGGTTCAAAGTAAATGGTTTCAGGGACAAGCAAGTGCCAATAAAATCTACAGGATTTCAAGGATTATTTTGATTCTGGTCTTTGTCTTTCTCTAATTCCTCCCCTCCCCCTTCCCCCCCCCCCCCCCCCCCCAAACGAAAAAAGAAAAGAAAAGATTGTGAAGTGAGTGCCAGAAATAGAATTTGGAGAGAAGGTTACAGATCATCATGATACATCCTTAAAATCAATATTTTAAATTTTCCTGATTCAATATCTGAAACTTCACCATTAAAATTTGAGTAAAGCGAATAAAAGAAATGGAAGTAGATAGCTGACAACATGACATTGCTATTGCCCTTTGTCTGTTTTATTTCATATGGTGTGTAATACTTCTTGTTCCATTGCAGTGGATGGAAGCAGAGATATTGCGTCTCAGTCATCTCCGTGACCGAGCTAGTGATTTAGGGCGCCGAAAGGAATATCCTTTACTTTATGAGTTTATGAGCAACTTTATTATTATTATGTTATAATCTTTCATGCAGTCTGGATATTGTGTTTTAGTTCTAAATTCTCCTCTTGCCTCTTTCCCAATCTTGTCTTTGTCCATTCTTTTCTTTATGCTTTATCTCTCCATCAGTCCAGCTTATTGTTTTATTTCTCACCATGTAGTTTAGCTAAGAAAATGACAACATTAATTCCTGTTCATCAATAATTGAATGTTTATGCAAGTGAATTCACAATTAATAGAGTGATTTTGGAAAACTGTTTAGTATTCCTTGACCAATGTTCACGCTTAGAGAATGTGTGGAGAAGTTGCAACTTCTAAAGACGCCAGAAGAGCGTCAGCGTAGACTGGAGGAAATTCCAGAAATACATTCAGACCCTAATATGGATCCAAGCTATGAGTCTGAAGAGGATGATGGTGAAACAGATGACAAGAGACAAGGCATGTTTAGACTTCTTTTGAATTTTGAACTTATTCTTCTGTTTATACAAATATCATAGTTTACATTCCTCTTGTAACATTGTTTCGTGTGCATGCAGACTATATGAGACCAAGAGGTAGTGGCTTTAGCAGGAGAGGAAGGGAGCCAATTTCTCCTGGAAAAGGAGGTTCTTTTTCAAATGATTCCTTGAGTGGGACAAGGAATTATTCCGGTGGGATTAAAGATTTGACTAGAAACATATCTAATAAAGGCTTCTCGAACAAAGGGGATGATCTTGTTGGAGGTGGCGAGATAGTGAATGAAAGTTTATGGAATCAAGCAAGAGATAGAGAAACTGAGCAATTTAACAGTTGGGATAAACCGAGAACTGCACTCAATCTAGAAACTGGTGCTAGAAACAATTCTGTAGTATTATCAGAATCAATTTCTAGGGCCGTTGCAGAAAAATCACCAGCTTCTGCCTCTACAGGTGTGACACAATCTGCTCCCAAAATTAATGAATCAGAGAAAATATGGCATTACCAGGATCCATCTGGAAAAGTTCAAGGGCCATTTTCCATGGTCCAGCTGCGGAAATGGAACAACACTGGATATTTCCCTGCAAATTTGAGAATTTGGAGATCTAACGAGAAGCAGGATGACTCTATACTTCTGACTGATGCATTGGCTGGCAAGTTTCATAAAGATCCTCGCTTGGTGGACATCAGTCTGTCTCAAACAATCCCATACTCTGGGAAATCACATGGAGCATCTTCACAGCCAGGAATGGAAACTCCTGTTGGAGGAAGTTCAAACTTTGATCAGAATCGTACGGCTTGGAATCAGCACGGTACTCCAGGTTCTTCAGGGCAGTCTGGCGGCACTCCTTCGCTTGAGCTTCCGAAGCAATATAGAGATGGTTGGGCATCTGAGACAAACCTCCCGTCTCCGACTCCAACTCAAAGCACTGCAGGTGAAATTAAGGGGAAAACATTTGAAAAAGAATGGTCCCCCACCCCTAATAATCAACCTGGTTCTCTCATGGTGACCAATCTATTTCCAGGCAATGTAGGGAAGCAATCTCCTCCTGCAACTGGTTTGGAGACTGGGCAATCGCCAAATTTTTCTACTTCATCTTCTGCATCAAAATTGAGTGTTAATGTAGATGGTTTAAATATCACTCATGGAGTGACTTCGGCATCTAAGCCCGAAACAGTTGAATCACAGAGGGTGCTGGTCAGTCCCCACCAGCTACCTGCATCCAGTTCGGTTGTTGCCTCTGTGAATCCTGGTGTCGATATAAAAAGTATTGGTGCTAATCTCCAAACTTTGGTTCAAAGTGTGAGTGCAAATGTTACACCTGTTGAAAGTCATGGATGGGGTTCTGGTTTGGCTGCTAGGCCGGAGATGATGGCTCCTTCTCCCAAACCTGTGACTGGAGCTCAAGGCTGGGGAAGTGCTTCATCCCAGAAGCTAGAGCCAAATAATCCAGTTTCTATACCTGCTCAGTCTCCTGCTTATGCTCAACCTTATGCTTCAACCTTCAATACAGGTAATTCACCTGGAGTTTTCCCTGTGTCAGGCCAATCAGGTATGCCAGCTTCTGATTCATGGAGAGCTCCTGTTCCTAGTCAATCAAATGTCCAGTCTCCTGCTCAACCCATCACTCCTTGGGGTATGGGTGTTGCAGGTAATCAAAGTGCTGTGCCAAGACAGGTGCCAGAGAGTCAGAATACTGGTTGGGGGCAAATGCCTGCAAATCCTAGCATGGGTTGGGGAGGACAACTACCTGCAAGTACAAACATGAACTGGGGAGCTCCAGCCCAAGGGCAAGCTCCTGGTAATGCACATTCAGGTTGGGCTGGACCTGCACAGGGCCAAGCACATAAAAATGCTGTTCCTGGTTGGGCACCGCCTGGTCAAGGACCATCACCCGTAAATGCAAATACCGGGTGGGTTGCACCTGGGCAAGGGCCACCACCTGGAAATGGAAATCCTGGTTGGGGGGCACCGGCAGGGAATCCAGGCATGTGGGGTAGTGACCAGAACAATGGCGGAGACAGGTTCTCGAATCAAAGAGATCGGGGTTCTCACGGTGGAGATTCTGGTTATGGTGGAGGTAGACCTTGGAATAGACAGCCGTCATTTGGCAGCAGAGGTGGAGATTCATCCAGACCTCATTTTAATAAAGGGCAGAGAGTGTGTAAATTCCATGAGAGTGGGCATTGCAAGAAAGGATCTCAATGTGATTATCTACACACTTGAGTTTTGGGTATTTACTTACAGCGGAGGATAGAGCAGTCATATCTGTACAGTATATTTTCATCTGAAGAAATTTCCTCACATTATGTCTCTCAGTGCTTATACATAGTATTTAACTTTTTGTAGCTGTAGAATCTCACTTCCCATAAACATTGTCCATTCTTCCATCTCCTGATTTTTTTTTTAAATTTCATTTTTCTTATTTAATTGTTAGCTGATTGGTATAAATAGGTTGTTGGTGACGGCATGTGGTGATGGATCCGGGTTTAGGATTATTCTGGGTTCTGTGATCCCAAATGAGTTGATGTGCCAGTAGTATATCATCTTTCTGCGTGTGGTTGATTCATTTTAATAATCTGCAATCTTCTTTTCATCTTTTTTTATGTTGCTGAAACAGAATTAAAAAAAAAATGTCAAAGATCACAGAATCATTTGGAGTCTCTGTGGAAAGGTTGCCTGCCATCCATATTAACTATTGGCACCCGTCGGTGCTCCTTATAAAACTCCTCTCCTAATGCAATTAGACAAAATAAATCTAAGTATATCTTTATGTTTGTCCCTCCAACTTTTTACATCCATTCAACTGCACCAAAGCCTCTTCGGGTTAGTTTGGAAATACTGTAATTTTTTAAATAATTTTTGTTAGTTATGTTATGAAAATAATCAATTGTGAAGAAAATTGGTTAAGTGTTAGATAAATTTTACTTTTAAAATTTATCAACATTTGATAAATTTTATTTTAAATTGTTGAAAGAAAATAAATGAGTACAATATATATAATGTAGGATAAAATTTACTTATACATATAAAAACATATACATATAATAATTTTTTACTAAAAATAAAATTAATAATATATTGATTTTATTTTTTTATTTTTATTTTAAAACAATTGATAATTAAATTTATAATATAGTGAAACAAATTTAATAATAATTCAACCAACAAATTGATATTAATAAATTTATATTGATGAATTATAATAAAAATTTATTAGAATATTGATTTAGTTTCCAATTTGAAAGGATAATTTTGGGATTCGATAATAATTTTAAGGTTATTTATAAAATTGTATTAAAGGATAAAATTAATTCTAATCAGAATCTAAAAAATGCTTCTTCTCTACTTTTCAAAATACGTTGTAGGAGGAATTAATTTTGATAAAACTGATCTTAATTTTTTTTTTACCAAACACTAAAATTAACTTTTAAATTTTTAAACCTCATAAAAATAATTCCAAACGGGCCCTTACATTTTCTGCTTGCTCACAAATACTTTTGCATTCTAATTTTTTAATCAAAAAAATTACATAATAATTATTTGAGTCCACTGTTAAGTTTTAATTCTACTTAATTCATACATACATATGATCTTTTTTCAATTAAATATATATGCTTTAATCATTCAAAAAATTGTTAAAAAAAATCTGCACTCGAAGTTGGTTGGAAGAAATTGTTTTTTTTTTCTTTTTGAATCAGAAAAGAAACTGAAAAAATGAAAAAAGGGTATTTTGGGAATTAAAATAAGATTTCACAAAAAAAGGGTTAAGAAAAAAGATTATGGGAGTGCTAATAGTCCCACGCTAAAAGTAATTTTATAATTTTTAATAAGAATTTTCATTGATAACCAAAATAAAATTTATTGAATATAAATTTCACTAACAAAAACTTTACTTAAATAATCTTTATTTAGTAAGATATATAAAATGAAACCTAAAAATCTTATTTCCTGATTTAAAATAATTTAGAACAAAATTTACTCAAATGCCATTCAATTTTGCCAGAAATAAATTTTATTTTATTTATTTATTGGAAGAGCCAAGTACTTTCAACAGTTTGGTCTTGTGTTGTGTTGGTGTTGCAAGCAAAGAGTGAAAAATCGACAAATCCAATGGAGGAAGATAAAGAAGAGCAAATTAAACAACTCCAAAATCAAAATCAAAACCCTAAACCTAATTCAAGCAATTACAAGGAAACTAATCAGGGCAAATTGCTGAAAGGGAAGTCATGCAAGGGTTGTTTGTATTACTCTTCTGCTCTCAAATCCAATTCTCACAACCCCATCTGTGTTGGCATCCCCAGAACCCTAAATGAAGGTCTTTCTTCTATTGGGTTTGTTTTATTTGTATTTTATTTTGATTGCCTTGATTCTGTTTGCTTGTTAGCTTACGAATCATGAAAAAAAAAAAAAGAACGCTTGAGGTTTTATGATCCAAACTTATGATAATTCAGACTTAGTGCTAATGTTTATTCGCATTGATGCAGTTTGATTTCGGGTGCGATAGTGTAATCGATCATCCTTGGTTATGAAATTTGAAGTTAAACGTAATAGAAAGAACGGGAAAATTTGCTGAAATTTTGGATGCCTTCTTAATGGGACAATTGGAGTGATATGAATTAGTGAGTTTGGATGTTAGGCTTATTAATCATTGCATGCTGTAAGCACTTGTGTGTTCTTAGAGATGATGAAATAAAAGGACATACAGCTTTTCTTCTATTGTTTCTGGGCTGTATTGGTGCTAAATTGTTGCTATGATTGTATATCTCTGATCAAATTTTCCGTGAATTTCGTTAGACTTATGCACTTGTTGTGGTCTGAGTTTTATTGAACGCTAAATTGTTTATTTTGTATATCCCAAAATGATTGCAAGTTTTGGTTAACTTCTGATAATTGGCATACTGTATGAGACCGGTTGGTATTCCAGGTTGCACTTTAAAGCTAAGAATGGTATAATATTAGCTCTGATTTGCTCCAATTGATGCTCAAGTGTTTCTTGCGATTGTCTTTCATGTTATTATGCTGCTTAACTTTTAGACTTCCATTGACATACATTGCTAATGGCGTTTCTTGTGTATTATGCTGCTTAATTTTGGCCCTTTGTTCCACAAACGCACACATCTTATTGACATCTCACTTCTTCAGAAGTATGTTTATTCATTCCATGATTTTGAGGTGTTTGAGCAGTCCCTGGGTACATCGTTGGAGAAACTGAGTTGGAAGCTTCCAAAGAGGGCCGTACCTTAAAAGATTTCAAGTATGGTTGTGTTGGTTACTCAGTGTTCCTGGACAACAAGGATTCTTCAACTGATAAGCGGGATAGTAAAGAAGCAGAACTGCCATTCTGTGTTGGTCTCGAGGTGATGCATTTTTTTAATCTCATTTTCTGATTGTTTACTTTCAGATATGTTCTAATAAGAAACTCTGGGGACCTCTTGCATCGCAAATTTTAGGATGCGGTCGGTATTTATAGAAGCTGCTAAGCATTGGGTAGTAGCTTATCTTTCTCCATTCAAAACTATTCAATGTTTTATTGTCTTATAAAGAAACATAAATTTCTTTTATTATCTTGGTTTTGTCTACGCAATTTTCTAGTGTTGGACAATTTCAATGACTTTTATACTTCTCAAATCAAGTTGAATTTTTGTTTAAGGGATAAACTAAAATTTGTTTATTTGTTTTTTTTTTCTTAAGGTACTGTTGGACAGAAGCCCTTCAACTGCCAACCATGTTCCTGCTCATGTTCGTAAAAGTGAAGGTATTGAGAGTTTCTTTTCTTGTCCCTTTAAAATGGAGCAAAGGTTCTCTTACTCTCCTAGTTATACACTTATATGTTTTACCTCTAGATGAACTTCAGAGTGCCTGTTGAAACTAATATAGCTTATTGGCTTGTGGATTTACACTTTCAGTTTATCTGAAGTTGTATACCATGCATTGCCATGGAAGTGTTATGATCATTCTATCTGCATTCTAGAATGTGGCTTTGGCTTGCCTGAGGTTTAATTTGTTGTAGAAGATTTAGGAAAGAAACACTTCTATATAAACGAGTTTATCAGATTTACTGGAAAAATGTTAGGTGCTTTGATTGGGCCTTGGACACAGAGTTGAGGAGAATTATGCATCTACGTTGGTGGTTGGCATATCCTTGAAAATTATTATTGGTTTTTGTGGTAGTGGAAAGGAAAATATTGTTGCAGCATTTGGTCATTATATCTCCAAAGATGTATTATAATAGTTATTGATTTCAAATGATTTTTAATTGCCACTATTCTTCTACTGAGATGTGGAGGCGTTGATTTCACAAATGTAAAACATGATAGAATGATTATATGCATTATTCTTCAACAAGAATGTGGAGTTGCTCTTCTTTTTTCCTTTAATATTTTGTTTCATTCTTGCTGGACTTTCTGGCTGTTTTTATCATATTTTCAAAGTTACATCTACGTCAAAGTGATTAAAATCATTCATAACAGGAGATTCTAATATTAGTCAACTAATTTTTCCGTTACTTTTATGCTTTTGGTTGTTTCTGCTTAACTAATTGTTCATGCTATTTTGCCTTCATTAGAGAGTCATTCTTTTCCTCAACCTCGATCTCAACCTCAACCACAACCTCGAACGTACAAGCCAGCACCTTTTCCAGGAGACGAGTACTGGAACAGGTAAGACAGCCAAAACCCAATTGATGAATTTTAGACAATTGTTGATGTAATTTCGACATTCCAGTGAAGTTCATACTTGCTAAAAGATCCAACCTCTTAAGTCTGTTCTCGTGTGTTAAACTGTGTGTTAAACTAAATGTGCAGGTTTAAAAGGAATGCAGGACTGGTTGCAGCTGGCGTGGCAAAAAATGTGAATAAAGTTGGTAACCAAATAAAAGAGACATTGGAAGACATTCTGTACCCTTACAGAAGGAAGTAGCAAAGATTGCTGTTCACTTCCACATAATATATATAATGTGTTGTAATGAGAAGGAAAGCAAACGTCCAAGAAATGGCCTTTCTTCTGTACTTGTTAATTAATATTATGTTTAATTCGTACGTTGTAAGGAGAAAAGTGGCAGATTTTATTTGATTCGTTGTAATAAACTCAATTTTGGTCTTATTTATTAACTATTTATTTCTTCATTTCGTTTTACAGATTGGGATAAGTTTTGGGATACTTAGTTGTTTGTGGGTAGAGCAGACAAAATGAAACGGGATCCCTAATAATGCTCATGATGTGTCAATTTCATGTTGTATTAAATTTATAATCATATTAAAATATAACCGTATTAAAATATTCAACGGGTGTATCAGAGAAGTAGCTTCGTAGGATTGAGGTGACCGGTCTTCACCAACATAACATGGCAGAAAAAGATCAATGTCACAAGGTCTGAGATAGACTTAGAAAATAAATGAGTTATTTAATAATTAACTTACAATTTGTATATATAACTAAGATTTACATCAAATATTATGTGTGTATATATAAACTTAGTTATGTGTGTATATGTAAACTTTCTAACGAGGGTTTTCGCATTGTATTAAAGTCTGGAAAATTGTTATGCCATATTGTGTAATAGTGTAATGTTTATGATATTATTATGCCATATATCATAATAATTTTCCATCATTTTAATAATATATTATGAGTACTTTTCTGTGAGGGTTCCTGCATTTTATTAAAATAAAAAAAATTATTATGCCACATAATGTAATAGTATAATAGGCATTACACTATTGTACAATATGACGTAACAACTTTCTCAAACTTGAACAAAGTTTATGATCCTATATATAGTTATTCTCTAATGCGGACACCATCATTTTTTTTTTATGAGAACACACTTTTAAATTATGCAGTTTAAGAGAATTAGTTTTTAACTCTTTTAAATTGCACGATTTTATAGTTCATTCAAAACTAATTATCTTAAACTGTACGATTTAAGAGTGTGTCCGTATTAAAAAAATAAGGGCGCCTGCACTTGAGAAGATTATATATATATAATTATTTTATAGTGAAGACATCCTCATTTTGTTACCAAAATATGAAAAAAAATTAATTTCAATACATTGAAAAATATATATTTTTTGTTTATTAGTATATTAAAATTTATGTTTTTTTATTTTTTACTAGCATTTTCACTTTAATACCCTCACTAGAGAATGATTACACACACACACACACACAAATAGTTTTGTAAATTATTATTGTAAAATTTATATATCTACTAAAATATTATATATTTACATTATTGAAGTTCTAAATTTATATAGAATTTAACAAATGACCAAGACAACCACAACAAATTCGACACAATAAACGACCTCTTTGTCCCGAAGAAACCAAAGTAAATATAAAGAAGGTCTAATAAAAAGACTTGATGCGATGAAAACTAGATGAAGAAGACTAAAACACCATAGAGATATAAAGCATCATATGTGGCCAAATAGGTTTCTTCTCGTTCTCTGCTTTAGCTGCTTCTTTGATATAAACTACGATATGTCTTCTTCACTATTTTAATGTGTGAAATACTTCTCTTTATGTAAGAGTGGTATTGCACCTAAATCCTAGTATATCAATATTAAGATATACTTCCTTAAGAGTCTAATATTTCAAAAATACTTGATATTAGAATATACTTCCTTGATAGTCCATTATTTTATAAATACTTGATATACTTATCAAAGTAGTAGTTATTTTTACTTGGAACTCTTTGATATGGAATCCTATGTATACGTCAATTTGCTTCTTCTATGCCTCCACAAATATTCTTAAATAGTCCACATAATCTAATCTTAATTATTTCCCAAGATTAGATAAATCTCGAATAAAAGGAAACAAAATCTCTAGTAAAAGAAACAAATAAATTACAATATTATTGACACAATAATGCCACTAATAAAAACCCTAACAATCTCCCCCGTTTGCAATCTTGTAGTCAAACATAAACTAACCAATTATTTGGCTTTCAAATGGTGTGTGTAGAAGCAAGAGAAATCACAAGAAATAATCCACTCATAAGCAACAAAAGCAAACAAAAAACTCACCAAAACAAAGATACTTAGTCACCGTTAGTTAAAGACAAAAATCATCTCTAAATAAATGCTCATGTTTATTATTCAATTAGGAAAATTAACTCTCCCTTTAAGATAGATAATCTCATATCAATAGATGATGAGAGCAATAATACATAATAAAATAAGCAATAAAGATCATATGCAAATCAAACAAGCTCCCCCTTAGAGAAAGAATAATAAATTCAATGAACATATAAACAAACTCCTCCTTTATTATTGAAATCAAATTTAAATAAAGTTTGAACAAAATAAAGAACTACTCTTCCGTTTTCACGAGGCAATAAAAACTAAAATACGTTCTCTCCCCCTTTTGACAAAAGGTGCCAAAGCATGATAAAGAATATAAACAAAAAATTGGAACAACATCCTAAGCTAGACGAAAATCAAAACTAATGAACAAGGGGGGTATAAAGTAAACAAATCAAGGATAGTGAACATGCCTAATGTCATCAAAAGTGTGTTCAATGCGTTCAACTCAACCCAAAAAATCTAAAATTGTCTTCATTTGACATCCAAGCACTGGAAAGTGGAGTGAATGGCTTGAAGGTCAAAAGTGATAGTGGCTGAATCTATGAGAGCATTCTTAGTAGAAGTATCTTCATCTTGATTACCAACAACACTAAGGACTTCTACCTAGGATAGGTTGGTTTAATATAAATAGGAAAAGAAGTAAAACCCTCATCTTATTTAACTAAATTATAATCCTAAGATGTCAACAATTGATAAATCACGGAAGGGAATAGTAATGCATGTCTCTTCCAAAACACATCGACATTTTTCACAATCAAATTAAAAGCCAACTTGCCAAAGTTGAAAGAAACTCAGCCTTTAACTGAAAAAAGAAAAGACTTTTAGCAAACAAAGGGTCCACAGTAGCATAATTTTCATTAGGATACCAAATGTGTGCCCCAATCCAATGCAAAGCTTTTTATTTAGAATCAAATTTGGAAACCAAAAGGTCTTTAGGCCAAGGAGAATACCTTCTTAAAAGTCCAGTAGCAATAGTAGACATGTCCAAGGTATTTATGTGTTTCCAGACATTGCTATGATCAAACTCTTTATCCTAAATCGACAATTGATTAAAGAAGAGGAAAACTTCAAGATACGTCCTCTCACATAAATTTTATGGAAAAAACTAAGCTTAGTCTCATCCGTAATATTCTTATTCAAATTGGCATAGAATTTTCAAACTAAGTTAGGTGCATATGAAGAGATATTCTTAATGGTGTTTTCCAAACCAGCAACAATAATAGATGGTTCAATCTTAAAAGGAATAAATTTGGAAATAGCAACACTACATTCAGAATGATATTTTCTTGTAAGCAAGAAATCAAGATTGTCACTACGAGGATGAGTATAGTACTTTTTACTATAAGCATAAGGTAACACATAGATTAAGTGGCTGCTGTTTTGATTAATTGGAGACTTTGGGACATATTTATCTAAATTGGCTTCACTAGGATCTTTTTCAATTGAATCAGCATGTCCATTACAAGATCCAACAAAATTGTTGAGTGAATGGGTGCAATCGACATGTGCACCTTATCGTTGTATGTTGAGCAATTTTGATGCAATTTCTATCATAGGCCATGGATTGGCATCCTTCTCTTCTTCATGAGCAGCATGCAGCATATTAATTAGAGTACATCCATGCACGTTGGAATCACCTAAAGCATCCACTTCCTTTGCTTGTTCAACATGCATATTTGATTTTGTGGAAACCATCATGCACAATCTGAAAAAGAACTAAAACAAAGAAACTGTAGAGGTATAGGCTACTGTTTGGATGAGAAAGAATGAGAAAAACGAGCTAAACAAGAGCCCTTATATAGAGAGATAACCACAGACCTTGTATGGGTAGAAAAAAGTATTTTGAGTGGGTATTAATTATTATGCTTCCATAAATAGTAAAACAACTCAAGCAAGGTCGTAGAATCTTCATACAACAATGATAACTAAGACATACATAAAATAAAATCATAAACAAGAATTATTTTCAAGAAAAATCACAAAAATTACAAGTATGATTAGGCTTGGCAAAATCCGGGTTCGGTCCGGGTTTTGGTGTTGCCCGGGACCGAACTGGATGAGTGAAATGTAAGACCAGACCCGGGTTAAAACCTGATTTTTTTGGGTGCGGTCCGGGCTCAAGCTCGGCACCTCTCGAGCCTGGGTTTTTGGTTCGGGCTTCTAAGCCCGCATGTAAAATCACTCTATTATATGTATATGACATAAAATATCTGCTTAATTATTTATAATTTTGGAAGTAATGACATGATAAATGGAGAGTTAGAGAGGGTGGCTGTGACGGCGGCAGAGAGGGCTGCACGAATAACTCTATAAGCTATGACAGACTGACAATGGTAGTGGAGATGGAGTAACCGAATCGAGCAAAGTTGCGTGCCAAGGGTAGTGAGTCAACAACCGAGACAAGATGATGCCGACAGTGGGTGGTGGCTGCTGCTGGTGCTGGCTTGGAGTATTGGAGGCGCGGCAGCCGCAACACTGCTGCTTATGCTTTTCAAGAGATTTGGTGATTAGTAATTTCAAGGCAGCCACAACGATGCTGCTTATACTTTTCAAGGGATTTCGCGATTAAGGATTTGGCGATGGCATCGTGGCAGCGCTGCTGCTTATGCTTTTTAGAGGAGGCTGCTGCTTAATGCTTATGCTTAGTTGCTTACGGTAGTAGGGCTTCAAATCAACTTTGCAATTTAGGTACTAGTAAATGGTAATCGGGTTGGGTAATGGGTATTGGGGCTGAACCCGGGACCGGGACCAGAAATGTCTGGGTTTTTTGTGCATGTGGTCCGAGTTTTGTCTGGATTGGATTGGCCGGGTTTGGTTTGGGTTTGGTCCGGGCGAGTTTTTCTGCCACCTCTAAGTATGATGAAAAAATAGTCATAAGGACGTCATTGAGAATCTTGTCAGATTTAGGAAAAGTGTGTAAATATAAGAAAGCTTTATGCTCAAAATGAAAAATGGTGAAGTAATTGTTAGCCTAAAGGGTTATACATAATGTAATTTTGATGATAACAAACATATGTATTAAGTAATTTAATAAATATTGTATTTCACATTTTCACTAGTTTTTGAAGGATAATATTTATACAAGTGAATCAAGTGAAATCAATATTGAAGACACTCAACGGACAACGGTAACATCAAGAATATAGTTTAGAGCACAACGAACAAATTAGTGCAATAAATTCTTGAAAAGCCGGTATGATTTAAACGATGCATGGTTTAGCATTTGAGAAGCTCAAGAGATTAATTTAATTAAATACTTTTCATAAACTAAAATGTTTTTTTTTAAGTAAAGTATTTTATGGATTTAAGTAATTTGGACTTAAATGCTAAGATTTGAAATCTTTGATTTTAATAAGTACTAAATTTCGGAGTTGGACGTTTTTACAAACATTTGAAATATTTTGGGCCATAGTATAATTTATGAATATTTTGGACTAAAGTGAAAGGCTTGAAGAACTTTGAAAAATATGGGTATTATGTTGAAAAGGACTTTTGTGCGAAATAATAAAATTTTTGGGGTCATATCATAATTTTAAAAAGTTTGGGAAAGACAATTATTCTTAGGATGTTCTGAAATTTGATCTATTTGTAAAATTTTATGACGTTTTGGGCTATAGTATAATTATAGAAAGTTTTGGGTTAAAGTATAATTTTAGTGAATAGTGTTACTATAGCAAAATTTAAAATTAACGGTAATATCACTGTTCCTGAGCGGCTAGCCGGATAATCAAATGGCTAACTGCTTGGGCGTGGGAATTTGCCTATAACAGCTAGTTTTTGGACTTTCACTATAAAAATTTAACTCAAACTTCATTATATGAACAAATACAAGGAAATATAAGATCATATAACATATATTGAGCTTCCATTTCGCAAATCATCATTTATTGAATCATTATTGAGCTATAATTTATTATCTACTCTTAAAGAGAGTTTCATTGTTGTGATTTTCATTTTTCATCAAATTGTGAGTGTACAAGTGTGGGAAACACTTGAGGTGAAGAGATTGGGGATATAATCTCTTGTTGTAAAGGTCCATTGACACCTTAGAAGTCAATTGTAAACATTTGAAGCCTTAGGAGGTTTTGATAGTGAAATCCTCAAGCCGGGTGAGCTTGGAGGCGTGGACGTAGGCAGGGATAACCGAACCACGTAAAAATCATTGTGTTTGTTTTCTCTTCCCTTACTCTTTTAATATTGTACTTGATTGAATTTATTATTTTGATTTGATTAAGGCAATAGATTAAATTGTTGTGCGAATTGTATTGCATAAATTTTAAAATCCTAATTCACCCCCCTCTTGGGTTGCATAACTTGCATTTCAGTACTTATGGAACAGTTACTGAAAGACCCCTAAAGACTACACAAAAGATGAACAACCCTAAATGACTAAGTTTTATCAATTTAAACCCTAAATCATAAAAAATCCTAAAACTAATTTGCAAGTATATTTGTTTCATGCAATCATCCATGCAATAATTCGATGCATGAAACACATAATTAAAAAACATTAAGCAATAAGACACTTTTTTTTTTGAAAAATTGAAGAGATATGTTGATCAATAATCATCACAAATACACACAAAATCAAGATAATCAAACTTCAATCACTTGAACTAATAAAATATTAGTGAAATTTTAAACTTTTATGTGTAATACAAATCCATCAAGACTCAATCTCGATTTTCTCAAAATCAATAACTTTTGTATCAAAAAATAGAATGAAAAATTCAAACTAACCTTATCATCTTGATCTTCAAATTGATCTTTTCATTGTATCAAGCAATATGATAAAAAATTGCAATAATAATTTTTTTGTTTGTCATTTTACTGCATATATATAACTTTTGAGATTTTTCTTTTCTTTCTTTTTCAATTGCCTATAGTCAGTAGCTTTCACTTTACCTTTGAAAGAAGCATTTGTTTTTTATGGTAGTTGGTCCTCTATTACACTTGTGATACGCAGACTCAAATTACTCAATGATAACTTCACTCTTAAATGTTATGGATAAGTATTTCTGACTGAGGTGCCTGCACATCTTGATATCTAAAGTTGAGATAAGAGTCAAAAGTATATAGGCAATGTTCAATCTATTAATTTCAACATCAGAAGCCTCAAAATTGAAAATCAAGTTAGTAAGATATATGTGCACAAAGTTAAGTTTAAATTAGACCAATAAAAAATTGTTTCAAGCTTTCAAGTCACCAAATCAAAATATTTTTGCACATAGTGATTCAAATAAAGTACGTGTGATACAAAAACACATTCAAATAATGTATTAACCATGTCATGAGATGCCAAATAATAATAATAATAATAATAATAATAATAATAATAATAATAATACATATACATGTACAAAATGTCATAGAACACGACTACAAAGAACAAATACCTAAAGCTTTGCTTAAGGAATCAAATCTAGATTCACCCAAAACTTTAGTAAATATATTTGCAAGCTAATTTTTGGTTTTAATGCACTCCAAAGATATAGCCTAGCTTTCAACTAACTCACTAATGAAATGATATATAATATTAATATGCTTAGTTCTAGAATGTTGAGCATGATTCTTTGAAATATTCATAGCATTTGTATTATAACAATATATAGTAAGAATATCCTAACTAATACCAAAATCTTCAAGCATTTACTTCAACCAAAAAATTGAGTACAACAACTACTAGTAGCAATATATTCACCCTCAACAGCAGATAAAGAAATTGAGTTTTGTTTTTTATTGTGCCAAAATACAAAATTATTTTTAAGATAAAAACAACCTCCAATGGTGCTCTTTCTATCATTAAAATTACTTGCCCAATTAGTATCGTTATATCTTGCAAGACTTGATTAGTGCCTTTAGTATACCAAATTTCACCATTAATTGTTCCATTTACAAAACAAATGATAAATTTGACCGTAAATAAGTGAGATTTCTTTGGATTTGCTTGGTATCTAACACACCAACACTAGAATAAATTTTTTGTCTACTTGTAGTTGAGTAAAATAAGCTACAAATCATACTTCTATATGGGCTTGGATCAACACTAAATCTTTTATTAGTCTTAAATTAGTGCTTATAAGTGTTCTCATGTGTTTGACCGAATCTAATCCAAACTTTTTCACCAAATTTTTTGGTATACTTACTTTGAGAAATAAAGATACCATTTTCAAGTTATTTTACTTGTAAACCTAAGAAATAGGTTAAGTCAAGAACCATGCTCATTTTAAATTCATTTTTCATTTGATCAACAAATTCTTGAACTTACATTAGAGATGTAAAACTAAAAACAATATCCTCCACATAAATTTGAGCTATCATAATTCTAGGATTAAGATATTTGATAAGTAAAGACTTGTCCACTCCCCCTCTCTCGTAGCCTTTTTCAATCAAGAATTTGATTAATCTTTCATACCATACCGTAGGTGCTTATTTTAATCCATATAAAGGATTTTTCAATTTGTAAACATAATCGGAATGATATTGATCTTCAAAGCCTTTGGGTTTTTCAATATAAGCTTCTTTATTCAAAAGTCCATTCAAGAATGCACTTTTAACATCCATTTAAAATAATTTAAAGCTAATTAAACAAGGCATAGCAAGTAAAGCCTAATAGACTTAGTCTAGCCACATGAGCAAATGTTTCATCAAAATGAATATCTTTAATTTATGTATAGCCTTGTGCGGCTAACCTAGCCTTATTTCTTATTATATTACCATATTCATTTGTTTTATTCTTGAAAATCCATTTAGTACCAATAATTTTAGTGTGATATGGCCTAAGAACTAGTGCCAAACATCATTACGCTCAAATTGTTCAAGTTCTTCTTCCATAGCTTTAACCCAAAATTCGTCAAATAACTCTCCCTTAGTATTTTTTGGTTCAATTAATGAGGTAAAACAATTATATCAAAGTAAGATTCGCATACCTCCTTCTAGTTACCATGGAGCTTTCTAGACTTCCAACAATAAGATCTAACGGGTTGTTCTTTACAACTCTTGAAGATGGTCCCTTCTTAACTTGGTCATGAACATCAATTTTGATTCTTGATTTTGCATTTTCTTCCTTATTATTTTCTTAACATGAATGGGAAGAATTAGCATTTGTCAAATCAATCAGTTAACTTTGATTTTTGGAGTTCGATTAACTATATTCTTTTTCAATAAAGGTTCAAACATTACTTGAATTTGATTTTACTTCATTTTCAATGAACTTGGTGATTTTCCACTTCAATAGAAAATTCTAAAAAATAACTAAAATCTTCAATAATAACATTAGCAGATTCTATAATAGTTCTAGTCCTCATATTATATAGACGATAAGTTTTACTATTGATAAAGTAACTAAGTAAAACACCCTAATCACTTTTTGAGTCAAACTTGCCCAAGCATTCATGCTCTTTCAAGATATAACATGTACTAGAAAAGATGTGAAAATAACTTAGGGTAGGTTTCTTACCTTTCAACAATTAATAAGAACTTTTCTTAGTACTTGGATGCAAGTACACACGGTTAATAATATAACATGCAGTATCAAGTGCTTCTACCCAAAGATGTTTAGTTAGCTTCTTAGAATTTAACATCACATGTACCATCTCCTATAAAATTCTATTTGTTCAGGAGTAACAGGTGCTGAAAATTCATGTTTTATACTATATCTATTATAGAATTTTGCAAAATTGGCATTTTCATGTTCTTTTCCGTGATCATTTCTTTTTTAACATATTGAATTATTAGATTTTTTACTAATAAAATCAACTCATGTGTATCTAGAGAAATCGTCTATGCAAACAAAAGCATACATTTTTCCAACAACACTTTCTACTTACATTAGACCTAGGATATTGATGCAGTGAAAGTTTAATGTTCAAAATATTCAGTTAATTTTAGAGAATGCTAAAATAAAAGAACAACTAAATTCACGTTGATTTAAAAGAATACCGTAAATTTAGGGGTTAAGACTTGTTGATTCCACAGAATACTGAGAATTAACTGAACTCAAATACTCACAAAGAGATTTGAAAATTGAAAATATTATTGAAATAGAATATGCCTTCAAAGGCTACAAGAGGAAGCTATTTATAGTAGCAGTAATTATCCTAAATCACTAAGGGAAAACAAAATTCTAAATTGAAAAAGAAATAAAATTCTAAATTGAAAAGGAAATTAAGAGTCCTTAATTAATTAGGAAACATATCCTAGTATAAATTCCTATTATGCATCAGAGATCCATATAAAGTAAATTGAGTACTTTAGATATGGTAATATATTGTAGAAATGAGCAATGTTCTCTGTTATTTCCCGATTTAACAAGAATTATACTCTAGGTTGCTTCTTGTTGAGTGGACAAGTGTGGATTTTGAGGATAAGTATAGAAAATGAATAATAAAATGAGAATTTTTTTTTTTACATTAGAATTTAGTTAGCTTCCATTTGGTAAAAAGCCATAAAAATGAAAACAACAAAATTAGCTGAACCCCCTCTTATTTTCTAGAACTAAGCAAAATCCCCCACGGGTTTTAAAACTTGTTAAAACCCCTCGCTGTTAAAATAATTACTTTCGTAAAGGGCAATTCTGTCTTTTAAAAGTAAGTCCAACAACTTTTCAGTAAAATTATACATTTTACAGATTTTGACTTAATTCAACGTACAAATAAATTTAAAAAATTATTCTTTTTTCTCTTTTTCCCCCCTCTCTTCTCTCTCTCGCGTCAATTTCTAACCTTGCTTGAATCACCATGGATAGTGACCACCACGCAAGCCGCCAGTTTTAATGCACAAACCCAACATGTCGAGAGAATTATAAACTCTTCAATCATGAGCCCAGTTTTGATCCACTTGACAACTATTACAAATTTTCATCCACCATAGCCAGCATTTGTTTCCTCCATCACCTCAAACAAATTTATTGAAAAAAATTCGAACATAAATCAAGATTGAGACTTTCTATGGCGTTGCTCAGAATTCAGAAGCCAAATCGTCATCTTTGGGCTGCCAAGGCCTGTGGCAGTGACATAATGGCGATGACTGATCGGTGGCAATAATAGGTTCTATTGCTCGGGTTTCAGTTTGAAAAATGAAGGAATAAAAAATTTCAGGAGTCATATTTACTTTTTTTATCGGCGTCAATGGAAATATGGGTCAAACCGATATAAGGGATATAGGATCCGTAAAAGTCCGAACATATTGCTTATTGTTTGTGTTCGAAATTGAAAATATGAAATGGGTAAACCGATTTATCATTTTTAGTTTTTTGTATGATTGTTTTATAAAAGAGGAGAAAGTTTCTCCCCACTTAAGAATCCAATTAAAAATGCAATTGGATTTTTTCTTTTGCTATTGTATATTGCAACGTATTTTGCGTAGGCCCATAATCTATTGATAAACTGATAATATTTAGTTTTAAATGTTTATTATTTTTAAAGATAGAATTTCCCTTTTAAAGAAATTGATTATCTTAATATCATGGGAGTTTTAGCTAGTTAGAAAATTTACGGGTATTTTGCTAATTTTTGTCTAAAAAAATTGACTCATTTTATTCGGTCAAAATTATCTAAAAAGTATCATTAAATTATTAAAAAAAAATCTCTAAAACTTAATTACTAAAGTTAGACCGGGCTACAGTCTGACTGGGCCTAAAAAAAATTCTTTAAGATTCCTAAAGTTTTATGATTTTGTTATGTAACAATCTAATATATCCCTTACTGGATCTCTACTAAAATAATTGAAATACTTTTCATACTTAAGTTACTCTTAGATCGGGGCATATAAATTCAATATTAAAGGAGTAATTTACCATTTCAATTGAACAACTCATATATTTATTGAAGAAATTAAACACGCTTCGGGGTTATTACTATTTATTATGAAAATGTTATGGTTTGTTCTGATTTAAAATAAAAGCATGTGAACATATTATTACACTGTCACTAGTATAGGAATGTTACAAAACTGCAGCAATATATTTTATAGCAAGAATCTTTTCTTGGTTTATTTCCTTTACAATTAGACTTGCTACCTTTTTTTTTTTAATTTTTTCAATTATTCTATCTATTATTGAAATAAAAAAGAATTTCATGAAATAATATTTCATGGTACGTATAATTTTATAATTTCTATTACAATTGCGTTATAAGATATAAGTTAATTTGTCACCATTTTGTCATTTTTTTAATTTTTAACATATATATTTTGTTAAGAGCAAGGTTATTGATTTCTTGTTATTTAATATGTGTGTGTGTTGTTTTTTTTTACTGCTTTAACTATACTGAAAATTAGGAAAAATACCTACAAAAAGTTTTAATTTAGCCAGGTCTTATTAAAAAACCCTGCGTCCATCCTGCCGTGAACATGAGATGGAGACTTAAGCTTGAAACCGGCCTTTGAGACTTCAGGTCGAAAACAAATATAAGAGTGTCATTATAGCATGAGGCCATAACATCATAATTAAGACCATGACACCTGTCAAAGGCCGGTGGCTACAAAGCCAATTCAAGTTGGCTTTGACAAGCCGGCCAAAGAAAATGGTGCCATCCAATGGAGAAAAAGAAGAAGTTGGCAACAACATTTGAAATATATACATACATATATTAATTTAATAGCCATTTTTTGGCTATAAAAGGAAGAGCTCCCTAATTCATTTTTATTCAATTTTTGTAGAGAGAGTTGAGAGTTGTGAGAAGTGATTCTTGCAAGAGCAAAGAATTTGGTGTGCTTAGTGATTTGAGAGTTTGAGTGTATTGGGGTTTTGGGTAGTGAGCTAAAATACTACAATACTTGTAACTCCTTTTCACTAGTATAATATTTCTTTCTGTCTTCACCCGTGGACGTAGGCTAAAAGCCGAACCACGTAATTTTTGGTATTTTCTTTTGTGCTTGTTCTTTATTTTTCTACTAATTTTACTTTAACTGCGTGTCTGCTTCACCCACCAATTTCCTAACGGTGGTATCAGAGCTATTGGTTGTATTTTTTTGGAGTTGGGAACTGTTCACGTAAGGGGTACTATTCACGTATACGGTACTATTCATGTGAAACGGTGGAAGCGATCCAAGAATTTTGCGGTGCAAAGTAGGGAATAGTGGTGTGAGTAAAGCAACTGTGTGGTTTTGTACATGTTTAGGAAAGTTCTGTCACAAATGCGATAAGAGCTTAAGGAGTCTGGGTTTTAAGTGGGACCATTGTGACCCCTCCAGTCTTTCCTGGGAACTTTCCTGGTGTGCATCCTTACACATACTCACAACTATTCAGGGTGGTACACTAGCTTGTGTGCGGTATTTATCAACAAAATGGCGGCAGAGTATGAAATTGTGAAATTTAATGGAAATAATTTTTCGTTGTGGAAAATGAAGATAAAAGCTGTATTGAGGAAAAATAATTTCTTGGCAGCAATTGGAGAAAGGCCCATGGAGATAACTGATGACAAGTGGAATGAGGTAGACGGCAACGCCATTTCTGATCTACACTTGGCACTTGCGGATGGAGTATTATCCAGTGTGGCAGAGAAAAATACGGCGAAGGAAATATGGGATACTCTCACAAAATTGTATGAGGCCAAGTCACTACACAACAAAATCTTCTTGAAGAGAAAACTCTATACTCTTCGAATGGCGGAATCTACAATGGTGACCGACCACATCAACACCTTGAAGACTATTTTCACAACTCACAACGTTGGGTCATAATATAGAGGAAAATGAACGTGCAGAGCTTCTACTTCAAAGTCTACCAGATTCATATGATCAACTCATCATCAACATGACGAACAACAATCCAGTGGACAGTCTAGTTTTCGACGATGTTGCAGCCTCCGTATTAAATGAGGAGAGCAGGCGAAAAAATAAGGAAAACAGACAAGCAAGTTCACAGCAAGCAGAGGCGCTATCGGTGACGAGAGGGAGATCAATGGAACATAGCCCCAGTGGGAGTCAAAACCATGGTAGATCAAAATCCAGAAGTAAGAAGAATGTTAAATGCTACAACTGTGGCAAGAAAGGGCACGTCAAGAAAGAGTGTTGGAGTAACCAGAAGAGAAGAGAGGGTAAAGAGCCTGAGTCATCAAATGCTCAGGGGTGTGTAGCAAGTACCTCAGATAATGGCGAAATACTCTACAGCGAGGCAACAACTGTTTCAGAAGGCAGAAAACGACTGTCTGATGTCTTGCTTATAGACTCAGGAGCTGCCTGGCACATGACCTCTAGGAGAGAATGATTCCACACATATGAACCTATCTCAGGAGGATCTGTATATATGGGTAATGATCATGCCTTGGAGATCGCTGGTATTGGTACTATCAAAATAAAAATGTTTGATGGTACAATTCGCACAATTGGGGAGATACGACATATCAACGGCCTGAAGAAAAATCTATTGTCTTTGGGAAAAATGGATAGTCATGGGTACAAAACTCATGTAGAGAATGGAATTATGAAGATCGTTAAAGGCGCGCTTATATTGATGAAGGCATAAAAGATCGGTGCTAATTTATACATGCTTAAAGGAAAAACGCTACAGGAGGCTGATGCGTGTGTCGCATCAAATGGAGAATAGTCAACGAAGATGTGGCATCTCAAACTTGGCCACATGTCAGAACAAGGTTTGAAGATTCTCTCTGAGCGAAAATTACTTCCGGGGCTCAAATTGGTAAGTTTACCATTTTGCGAGCATTGTGTTATAAGTAAGCAGCATAGATTAAAATTCAATAGATCTATTGTTAGAAGTAAATGCATTCTAGACTTGATTCATTCTGATGTTTGGGAATCACCAAATATATCCATGGGAGGTGCAAAGTACATGGTGACTTTCATTGATGATTATTCCAGAAGATGTTGGGTGTATCCAATTAAGAAAAAGTTAGATGTATTTCCTGTGTTTAAAGAATATAAAGCGCGGGTGGAACTTGAATCTGGTAAAAAGATCAAGTGCTTGAGGACGGATAATGGTGGAGAGTATACAGACGGCGAGTTTCTTGCTTTCTGTAAGCAAGAAGGTATACAGAGGCAGTTCACGGTGGCATACACTCCTCAACAAAATGGAGTGGCGGAGCGGATGAACAGAACTCTTACAGAAAGAATAAGAGCTATGTTGAGAACTACTGGTCTATCCAATTCATTCTGGGCAGAAGTAGCCAAAACTGCTTGTTATATAGTAAATCGATCGCCATCTACAGCTATTGGGCTGAAGACAGCGATGGAGATGTGGACTGGAAAGCCAGCTGATTATTCCTACCTACATGCATTTGGATGTCCTGTGTACGTGATGTACAATGCCCAAGAAAGAACAAAGCTGGATCCAAAATCTAGAAGATGTATCTTCTTGGGGTATGCTGATAGAGTAAAGGGGTATCGTCTGTGGGACCCCACTGCCCACAAGATCGTCATCAGCAGAGATGTTATTTTTGTAAAAGATCAACTCCAAAGAAAAGATGGAGATGATGGCACTGTAAAAGAAAAGTCAGAGATTGTGCCGGTATATGTCGAAAATAATCCAAAAGATTCAGATTCTTTTGAAGCAGCACCAGAGCACGAGGAACAAGAACCAGTTGAGTTGAGGCTCCAGAAGTTCGTCGGTCAACTCGTGATAGACGACCGCCGGCGTGGCACTCAGAGTATGTCACAGAGATCAATGTTGCGTACTGTCTTCTAACAGAGGATGGAGAGCCATCAACTTTCCATGAAGCTTTGGAAAGCTCAGATGTTGCTTTATGGATGACAGCAATGCAGGAAGAAATTGAAGCTCTACACAATAACAAGACATGGGAACTTGTGCCATTACCACACGGAAGAAAAGCCATTGGAAATAAATGGGTCTACAAGATCAAATGTGATGTCAATGACCAAGTGGAGCGGTATCGTGCGAGATTGGTGGTGAAAGGATATGCTCAGAAAGAAGGTATTGACTTCAACGAGATATTTTCGCCGATGGTTCGACTCACAACAGTCAGAATAGTCTTGGCAATGTGTGCCACATTTGACCTACATCTAGAGCAGTTAGATGTGAAAACTGCATTTCTTCATGGAGAACTTGAAGAAGAAATATATATGCTCCAACCAGAAGGTTTTGTAGAAACAGGAAAGGAGAACTTGGTTTGCAGGTTGAACAAATCTCTATACGGTCTCAAACAGGCGCCGAGGTGTTGGTATAAAAGATTTGATTCCTTCATTATGAGCCTTGAATACAACAAACTCAGCTCAGACCATTGTGCATATTACAAGAGGTTTGAAGATAATGATTTCATCATTTTGCTGTTGTATGTGGATGACATGTTGGTAGCAGGTCCCAAAAAAGATCGAATCCAAGAATTGAAGGCACAGTTGGCTAGGGAGTTTGAAATGAAGGACTTGGGACTAGCAAACAAGATTCTAGGGATGCAAATTCACCGAGACAGAAATAACCGGAAGATTTGGCTTTCGCAGAAGAATTATTTGAAGAAAATCTTGCGGCGCTTCAACATGCAAGATTGTAAGTCAATTTCTACCCTACTTCTTGTTAATTTCAAATTATCCTCAAGTATGTGTCCTAGCAATGAAGTGGAGAGGAAGGAGATGTCTCGAGTACTGTATGCATCAGCAGTGGGAAGTTTGATGTTCGCTATGATATGTACAAGACCGGACATTGCACAAGCAGTGGGAGCAGTCAATCGATACATGGCGAATCTTGGTAGAGAGCATTGGATAGCTGTGAAGAAGATTCTGAGATATATCAGAGGAACCTCAGATGTTGCATTATGTTATGGAGGATCATAGTTTACTGTCAGGGGCTATGTGGATTCAGATTTTGCAGGAGATCTTGATAAAAGAAAATCCACTACTAGTTATGTGTTTACACTTGCGGGAGCAGCTGTAAGCTGGGTTTCGAAACTGCAGACCGTTGTGGCTTTATCTACAACAGAAGCAGAATACATGGCAGCTACACAAGCTTGCAAGGAAGCTATTTGGATACAAAGGTTATTGGAGGAGCTCAGGCACAAACAACAGAAAATTCCTGTGTTTTGTGACAGTCAGAGTGCATTGCACATTGCAAGGAATCCAGCCTTTCATTCCAGGACAAAGCACATAGGAGTCCAGTATCACTTTGTTCGTGAAGTAGTGGAAGATGGAAGTGTGGATTTGCAGAAAATCCATACCAAAGAGAACCTAGCAGATGTTTTGACCAAGCCGATAAATACTGATAAGTTTATCTGGAGTAGATCCTCTTGTGGCCTAGCAGAAACATAGGCAATATGATTATGGCGAAGTAGAAAGGATGATGTGGAGATTGATTGATTTTCAATTAAATCTCCCAGTGGGAGAAATGTCAAAGGCCGGTGGCTACAAAGCCAATTCAAGTTGGCTTTGACAAGCCGGCCAAAGAAAATGGTGCAGCCGGCCAAAGAAAATGGTGCCATCCAAATGGAGAAAAAGAAGAAGTTGGCAACGACATTTGAAATATATACATATATATATTAATTTAATAGCCATTTTTTGGCTATAAAAGGAAGAGCTCCCTAATTCATTTTTATTCAATTTTTGTAGAGAGAGTTGAGAGTTGTGAGAAGTGATTCTTGCAAGAGTAAAGAATTTTGTGTGCTTAGTGATTTGAGAGTTTGGGTGTATTGGGGTTTTGGGTAGTGAGCTAAAATACTACAATACTTGTAACTTCTTTTTACTAGTATAATATTTCTTTCTGTCTTCACCCGTGGACGTAGGCTAAAAGTCCAAACCACGTAATTTTTGGTATTTTCTTTTGTGCTTGTTCTTTATTTTTCTACCAATTTTACTTTAGCTGCGTGTCTGCTTCACCGACCAATTTCCTAACAACACCAATAAAGTTTCAGGAACTTCAAAAAGATTCCGTAAGCTGTCAGGAAATTAACTAACGAGAAGAATACATCCACAAAACACAAATACAATTTATTAATATGACATATTGAATCAAATACATAGGTCTTTGAAGCTAGAGTAAAACCCTTCGTAACAATAAATTTATTTTTCCATGTCAGGAGTGAAGAACTGGCCTCGGTATTATTCACTGAATCCCACCTTCATTACCGTGCACTTTATTTTCACAAAGATAACAATTAGCTAGGCATTCACTTATTTTCATCTCAAATGTCGCTTATCTTTGCAAAGTCGATAGTTTTCTTCCCATCATGTGCCTTGGTATAGAAATGCCTGGAATAGTCTGCGTACAGAACTGGCTTATACAGTGGCTTCTCCCCATTTGCAAGCACTTCGGGGAAAGGACAGAGTATGGCTTCAGGTTTTGGGTTCACGAAAAGGGGGACTGAAATCCTGTTCTGGCTTCCATTGGCAATCACACAATGCTCAATACTTTTGTTTCGACCATTGCTCATGATTTGTAATGCATCACCAATATTGATAATGAGTGATCCGCTAATTGGAGCGGCATGAATCCAGCCAGTACCATTGTCTTTTCGCACGTGAAGTCCCCCGATGTCATCCTGGAGGAGGATAGTGAATGTTGAAATATCTGAATGACGGCCTACCCCAACTGTGAGTTCAGGATTGGGACACATAGGATAATAGTTGAGGTTAACTCTTCTTGAGCCCAACAACATAGGTTCTCTTATTTCATCAATTCGTTTCACGTTTAGCCCCTTTACTAGCACATGCATTAAACGTTTGATGAAAACTTCAGAACTCCTCATGTACTCCAACATTTCATCCCTACGGGCCGAAAGGGGGGGGGAAGAACAAAAGCAAAAATAATAATGTTCAGTATACAATCCTAGTACATGAAAGAGTGTGTGTGTATGCATGTATGTATATTGGCACTTACTTGCAAACAAGAGGCCAAAAGGCAGAAGTTTCTTCCTCAGAAACATAAAACAGGCTGAGAAAGTCTTTCCACTCCAGAGCCCTTTCCACATGGGGAGCAAAGCTTGAGCCGTACCTGACATTTTTTGTTGGTGAATTCTCCTTTGAGTACTTCCTCTTCTCCTCTGCTGGTAACGCGAAAAACCTGTGGGTAGCTTCCTTTACTCTCTCGAGTACTTCAAGGGCCACACCATGATTCACAATCTGGAAAAATCCCCAATTCTCAGCGGCATCGCAAATGAATTTTGCGACTTCAGGACTCTCCCATTTTCACATATCAATGAGAGGAATTGATACTTGGTCCAGGATTCTTTTCTCACTGAATCTTTCTTCCAAGGGTTGGTGAAATTGTTTTGGGAGGCTTTTGAGTCCCTTTTCGGAGAGACCCTTCACTCCGTGACCTTTGTGTATGACAAAATCAACAATATCCCAGGACTCAGTTACCACGGTAGAGCCATTTGTTGGTGCCATTTTTGCTTGGACTTTTCTCTAAAGGCGGATGGCTTATACTTACTTGGTGATGTTGCAATTAATTAACACCACTAACGCCTATTTATAGTGATTCATTGATGTATTTTAAAACGATTCAGAAAAGAAAGTATTATTGTTGTGCTTTCACTTTATTGTCCTACTTACAGTTTTTTTTTTCTTGTCAATTATAACACCCTTTTTTCTTTCTGGGTCTAAATGGTATCACTCTTTGACTAAATGATAAGTTTGGTACAAAACTACAAATACATTGTGCAATGAATTTTGTACGCTTCTATCTAACCCATCCATTATTACACATCACTTTTGTACGCTTCTTTATTTTGACATCATTTCCTCTGTGGTAATGAAAGTGGTCGTTGAAGCCAAGGAACGACTGTTATAAATATATTTAAAAAAGAAAATAATGAAGAAATCGAAGGTATGGCTGTGTATTTTCTTAGACCTTACCACCGACATATGCTGACATATAATTATAACCGTAACTTTTCCCTATCTCCTTTTTCTGCTGCACATGTCGCCCCACCCATATACTTTTGATCAATCATCACTGGCTAGATTTTAAACGAGTAAAAGAAAATAATAATCGAGGGTAGTTGAAGTTGAACAACTTATCTAGCTACAACGCATTTTACCAACCCATTCCTGTACTTTTGATAATCTAGACTATAACTTAGCATTTGAACAATTGTGTTGGGATTATATGCTCTTTTAAAGCATATTAATTTATTTTTTTATTAATAAATTATTTGAAATATTTTTAATTGCATAAATATATATTGAATAAAGTCCATTTAATCATATTATATGTATTTATGTGATTATTATATGGATTCACAGAAGACATAAATACAAGTTATCTTATGATTAAATAAATTTAGTTCGCAATTGATAAATAGAGTTGAATGCTCTATTTATGTTTAGGCTGTAGTAAAATCATTAAATGATTTGTCTTAATCATATATGAATTTACTGATGTAGTTTGACTACATTGAGCTGGATCACATATGAGATTTAATTAACCTTGAAATGACTGTCAGACTTATTAAATCTCATAGGCATTGATTTTATAATTTTAATCTTGAGTTAATTATGATTTCATGATTATAATTGTTATTTCATTTGAGTTACCAATGGACACGACACACACTTGTGGTCAAGATTACATGGTATCTTAGTGGGAGCAATTATGAGTATTAGAGTTATAGATTACCAATATAGAATTTGTATAACACATCCCTTGATGCGTTTTTGGCACTTGATCATAGAATTCTTTGGCCAGAGTGTATCAACATATTTAGTTTGTTGAAAATGATCATTAGAGAAAACCAGCAAGTATCAAGGAACAAGATATAATTAAATCGATTGGACAGTTGAGATATCGATTTAATTAACGATGTGGTACAAAGGATTATGCAGGAAAGAAATCAATATGGCATGTGTCGATTATTATTCGAGTACACTATCCTAGATAACATACAATTATGGAGGTAAATTCCAATATTTTAGTGGAGTGGATTTGGAATTAAATAATTGGACTAGTTTAATTACATGCCTAATTATTGTATCCACTATTGTATGTACCCATATGATCCCTGAGTTAGCTCATTTAATTGACTGCGCTGCTACTGAATTAATAAGCAAGATAACTAGCTATTTAGGTTAAAAACCTAAATATATTATAGAGGGCAGAGAAAAGACTAGTGTATGATCATTATTTTCCATGTCTAAATGACTTAAACATGACCTCTCTATTTATAAATATATTTGTGCCCCTCCATTTAGGTTGTCACCTTTTATGATATCCCTTTATTTATGGCTATTGAATCAAGATTTGATCTTAATCAATGATTTAAATTGAACCATCAACATTTTAAATGAAATGCTACCATGAATGAATGTCTTTAAGTGAAAAAATACTTCTTATATAAGGCACAATTAATTACACATGTCTTTACAATAACACATTTTTTATTTTGAAAATTATTCCAACATTCTTCACTTCGGATATGAAAAAATAAATTTGTTATGATGAAGGGTTTTACTCTAGCTTCAACCTATATGTATTTGATTCAATTTGTCATAGTAATAAATTGTATTTTGTGTTTTGCGGAAGTGTTCTTATTCTTAGTTTTCTGACACTTTGCGGGATCTTTTTGCAGTTACCTGAAACCTTGTAGATATTTGCTTTTAGAAACTTTATTGGTGTCAAGATCTTAATTATGATATTATAGCCTTATGGTATAATGATGCTCTCGTATTTGTCTTCAACCTCAAGCCTCAAGTCCAGTTCAAGCTAAAGTCTGAATGTTTAAATTAGGGATGGATCCATGCTTTTAGTAAGACCTGGCTAAATTAAATTTTATTGTAGGTATTAGTGCTCTGTCGGTACAGTTAAAGCAGCAAAAAAAAAAAAAACAAATTAAACATTAAGAACCTTACTCTTAGCAAAATATATATGTTAAAAAAAAGTTTACAAGAATGTGACAAATTAGCTAATGACGTAATAATAATAGAAATTATAAATTATAAAATATAAAATTCTTTTTTATTTCAATAATAGAGTAGGTGAAAAAACATAATAATTTGATATAATTAAAAAAAGAGGGAGCAAGTTTAATTGTAAAGGAAATAAACCATGAAAAGGTTATTATTATATATACATCAATTGTGGCAATTTTGTAACACTAGCTTGTGACAATGTTATAATATATTGACCTGCTTTTTCTTTTTCTTTTTTTTAATTAGAACAAATCATAGCATTTCTCATAGTAAGTTAAAATGGTAACAACATTTACCCCTAAGTGTCTTTATTGTTGGATCATAAACTTGATCCAATTTCAAGAAGTCCAAGCTCACTTCATAGAAGTTTTTTGTGGTAGGTAAGGTTGGTGTGGTTGGTGAAGTAGGGAAAGTGGAATGAGTTAGGTTAATAATAATTAGTGTGGTGATTAAGAATAAAGGAGCCATTGTGATTAAATTTGTTTAGTTTATGTGTGTGGTTATAATTAAGTTTTGAGTACTATAAATACCATTGTCATTTGTATTGTATGCATCAAGTGTAAGAAGAAGAAAACATAAGATGCAAAACATTTAAGAGTGATTTGCGAGAATGTGTGAATTGTTCTTGTAATGTTTTTTTCTAATAAAATTTGTGTTTTATTCGTCAAATTCTCCAACATCTATTTTCTTCAACAAATATATGCTTTTTTTCAATTGAAATGGTAATTTACTCCTTTAATATTGAATTTAAATATCCCATCTGGAGAGTAACTTAAGTATAAAAGGCATTTCAATTATTTAAGTAGAGATCGAATCTGGGGCATGTAATAAAAATTAGCGATATTCATGTTCTTATATTACAAATCATAGAACTTTATGGCTCTTAAAGAATTTTTCTTGGGCGAGGTCACACTATAGCCCGATCTAGGCCTTGTAACTGTCCGCTCTCTAATTGAAGGATCATCAAGTCCCAAGATTCATATTTCTCAAGCACAAGCATTTTTGTCAAGCCTTAAGATGCGGCCTCATGCTTGCTCCTTGTTCGTTGCCAAATGAGGGTATTATATTTGGAATAATTTTTTAATGAGGGATCTTTTAAGTTATTAAAGTAAGAGATAAGTTAAAAAATAAGAAAAACAAGAAAAACATACATTATAATATATAACACAATAAGATACATTGTATTAAAATGTGTGTTTTGCTTGTCATTTAATTCATCCTTTACCTTAATAATTTAAGGGATTACTTATTAGATAATGATTCATTATATTTTAGGCTAATTTATGTAGTTTATTCATATCATTATGTAAATCTTAAAAACCCTAAAACCCTAAATCCTAATATCGATGAGGAATCCCCAGCGGCCCAAGGAATGTCCCATAGGAGAAAAACGAGGTTTACATAAGGGGGAAACCCAACTTCCTTCCATACCCCCACAGGTCAAAGGCTATATAGCACACCGGTTTAGGGCATTTTTTGCCATGTGCCCCTGGGCTTACCAAGGAATTTTGGAACAGGCCTCTGCACGCACCTTCCCACAGGTAACTCGAGGCCACTCAAAAAGACAAGAGCCATTTCAGAGACTCGGAGTGGTTTCGGTGGAATTTTTCCAAACATTTCCAACAAAAATTGGTCTTTTCTACATAATTTTGGAATATATTCTTAGAAAACTATCAGAGCCTCCCGGCGGCGGTGGGTCAGAGCCTTGGGGCACCCCCGACGGTGCAAGGGACGTCGTATGGGAGAAAAACAAGGTTCACATGGGGGGAAATCAACTTCCCTCCCCACCCCCACAGGCCAAAGGCTATAACACATCAGTTTTGGGCCTTTTTTTCAATGCCCCATGGGCCTGCCCTTGAATTTTAAAACTGGCCTCTACACGCACCTTCTCGCAGGCGGTGTGAGGCCAGTAAAAAAGACGAGAGCCATTTCAGAGACCTATAGTGGTTTTGATGGAATAATTCCAAAAAAATTGGTATTTTCTACCTAATTTTTGAATAAATTCCTAAAGAACTATCAAAGCCTCCCTGAGGCGGTGGAGCAGGGCCTAGGGGCACCCCGGGCGGCCTAAGGGATGTCGTGCGGGAAAAGAATGGGGCCGTAGGGAGGCTTTGATAGTGTTTCGAGAATTTATTCCAAAATTAGGTAGAAAAGACTAATTTCTCTTGAAATGTTTGAAAACATTCTACCGAAACCACTCCGGAACTTCGAAACACCTCCCATATTTTTCTAGCTGCCTCGCCGCCCACAGGAAGGGTTGTGCAGAGGCCCATTCTAAAATTCCAAGGCAGGCCCAGGGGCATGGAAAAAAAGGCCTAAAACTGGTGTGCTATAGCCTTTGGCTTGTGGGGGTGGGGAGAGAAGTTGATTTCTCCCCCTATGTGAACCCCGTTTTTCTCCCGCGTGATGTCCCTTGGGCCCCTAGGGTTGCCCTAAGGCCCTGCCCCACCGCTGCCGAGAGGCTCTGATAGTTTTTGGGATTTATTTCAAAATTAGGTAGAAAAGACAGATTTTTGTTGGAATTTTTAAAAAAATTCCTCCAAAACCACTCTGGGTCTTCGAAATGGCTCCCATCTTTTGAAGTGGCCTCGAGTCACCCATGGAAAGGTGTGTGCCGAAGCCTGTTTCAAAATTCCTTGGTAGGCGATAACTCTATGACATGAGAGTTATCATGACACTTTTAGACTTAAATCAATACTACTTTGAGAGTAATTGATGTGGTTCTATTGCATTTTTGTTACATTTTGCATAAACATTCATTTTAGTTTAGTCTTAATAAGTTTTGCTTAATTTAAAGTAATTCGTGCTCAAATTATGTGCATAATTGTAGGTTTCCAGAAGCTTATAATTCATGGAAGGAATGCTTATGCAATAGGCTTGCAAAAATGGGGAAGAACTTAGCTACAAAAGAATTGAAACAAATATAGAACATTGCAGTTGTTGTATTTATTGCTGTAGCAATCCTAGAACAACAACATAGAAAATTCTGCGCGGGATACTTGCAGAATTGCAATCTGCAGTTTCCTAATCTAACTTATGCGCGCCCTAGGCTTCCGTTTACCCTAATTTTCAACTATAAAAGAAGCACACATCATAAGGAATGAGGAGAGCCGTGATCCAAGGAGAAAAATACAAAGAAACAAAAGAAAAACATGATTCAAGAGAGAGATTGAAGGTTGTACAAGAGGAAAATTTGCAGAAATAAATCAAGAACTTAGTCATTCTTATTCTTCTCTTGTTTTCTTGTTTACTTTTTATTCATGGGGATGTGTTTCATAGCCGAAACTTTATTCTTTATTTTTCTTTTGCAAATCATGAACTAAATTTATTTATAGTTGAGTGATAAACAATCTTGATGGTTTATTGAATGAAAATATGTGTTGCTGCATGTTTGCTGTAGCAATTTGTTTTGATAGTATTTATTTTTATTCATTATTTCGGTTGATCACCCATTTAATGATACAAGTTAGGAGAGAGCCGCAAAAGGGCCTATATTAGTGGAACATATCAAAGCAATACTTGATCTTAAATGGGGTTTCTCGGATTGAATTTTACTTGAGTCCTAAAAGGGCCATACTTGATTTAAGGTTAGTGATGAACTAGACATAAGGATTCACCTTCTAGGGTAAATAGAACCTAAGCGTGTAATGCTATATTTTATATTGGCATAATAACTGATCAGTGTTAAGTTGCATATAGATATAAGATACCCAACATGCGATGGCTGAGGATACATAATAATTCTGCCTAGTGTTGTAGTAGATGCTGCAACAACCGAGCCAGCCACTAGAAAATAGTCAAAACTATTAAGAGAGTTTATTTACTCAACTACTCTATATTCCCATTGGCTTTATCCTTGAAATTGACGTGATAATTTACTTTGTTGCATTTTATTTATTACGTTTTTATTTTAATTAGTATATTAGTTTCATTAATTATTTTATTTTAATTTAGCATAAAATCTGCACTGTTAAGATTGCTGTAAGAAATCTGATAACATCAATCTCTGTGGAGACGATCTTGAATACTCATCACTTTATTACTTGTTCTGTACACTTGCACATTGACACTAATATCATTAGTATTTATACCCAACAGTAGGCTCAGGGGGCATTGCAAAAAACCTTAAAACCGGTGTGCTATAGCCTTTGGCATGTAGGGGTGGGGAGGAAAGTTGGGTTTCCCCTTATGTGATCCATTTTTTCTGCCGCGGGATATCCTTTGGGCCACCAGGGGTGCCCCAAGGCCCTGCCCCACCGCCACTGGGAGGCTTTGATAGGATTTCGGGAATTTATTCCGAAATTAGGTAAAAAAGACCGATTTTTCTTGGAATTTTAAAAAACATTCCGTCGAAACTACTCTCAATCTCTGAAATGGCTCTTGTCTTTTCGAGCAGTCTCACGCTGCCCGTGGGAAGGTGCATGTTAAGGCCTTTTAAAAAATTTCAGGGCAGGCCGAGAGGGTATGGCGAAAAAGACCCAAAACTGATATGCTATAACCTTTGACCTGTGGGTGTGGGGAGGGAAGTTGGGTTTGCTTGAGTCAAATTTGTTGTAGAAGGTTTAGGATAGAAACATATCAATATAAATAAATTTATAGATTTATTGGAAAAATGTTTCTATGGTTTACTTGGCCCTTGAATACTAGAAATAAGGAGACAGCTATCTAGATATTATGTCCATCTCATATTTTCAATGTCTTATCTATGCCAAAGTAATTAAAATCATTCGTAACAAGAGATTCCAACAGTAGTCAATCAATTTTTGTATTTTATTATTACTAAAAATTTTGAAATGAAAGGTCTAAGGATGCCTATTTTGTATTAGGCATATAGATACCTTGGGATCGCCCCTTGGGTATTCTTAGATTATTACAAAAGAGATATATTGAAACGATTCTCAAGAGATATAGCATGCAAGATTATAAACTAGGTGATGCCACTGTGGCTAAGGAAGACAGGTTTAGTCTTAATCAGTGCCTTAAGAATAATTTTGAAAAGAACGAAATGCAGAAAATTCCTTATGCGTCAGTAGTAGGAAGTCTGATGTATGCTTAGGTTTGTACGCGACCAGATATTGCATACGTTACTAGGATGTTGGGTAGGTATTTAAGTAATCTAGGAGTAGACCATTCGAAAGCAACCAAACGAGTATTGCGGTACTTATAGAGAACTCATATATCAAAAATCAGACTAGCCTAAGATCATTGGGTATATAGATTTCAATTTTGTGAGACACCAAGATAGTATGAGATCTACTTCGTGTTAAATATATCTACTAGCTGGATGTGTTGTTTCTTGGAAGAGTGCCGAACAATCTCTTATAGCCTCTTTTACGATGCCAACAGAGTTCATAGCATGTTATCGGGCATCCAATCACGGAATATGGCTACGGAATTTTGTCACAGGGTTGCGTATAGTAAGTGGTTTTGATAGACAATAAGTCAGTAATGTTGTATTTTTAATGATAACAGGAACTCAATGAAGTTGAAGTATATAGACATCAAGTTCTTAGTTATCAAAAAAAGAGTTAAAAGTGCACAATTGTCTATATAGTACATTAGTACAAACTCCATGATTGTGGATCCGCTTACTCAGGGATTGCCACCTAAAATGTTTCATGAGCATATTACTCGTATGGGTATCGTGTCATTAAAGGATATCCAGTTTTAGTGAGAGTTTGTGATTTTAGGTACTCTTATAATATATAAATTTTTTCAGTTTATGGTTATTTAAGGCTATTTTTCTGCTGAAATAAAGTTTTGATTTATTCACACTCTGATTTTAATGAGCATATTACTTAGGGATTGCCACCTAAGATGTTTCATGAGCATGATACTCGAAGATGTTTCATGAGCATATTTCTCGTATGAGTATCATGTTATTGAAGGATATCCAGTTTTAGTGGGAATTTGTGATTTTAGATACTCTTATAATATAGACATTTTTCAGTTATTTCAGTTTATAGATATCTAAGGTTATTTTCTGCAGAAATAAAGTTTTGGTTTATTCACACTCTGATTTCAATGAGCATCTTACTCAGGGATTGCCACTTAAAATGTTTCATGAGCATATTACTCGTATGAGTATCATGTCATTAAAGGATATCTGAAATACTAACTAGGCAACCCAAGAGTGGGGGGTGAATTGGAATTTTAAAAATTAAGCTAAGCAAACCACACATCAATTCAATCTAATGTCTTAATGGAATCGAAAACAATAAATTCAATAAACCACAATAATAAAAGAGTAAGGGAAGAGAAAACAAACACAATGATTTTACGTGGTTCGGCAATCCCTGCCTACGTCCACGCCTCCAAGCTCACCTGGCTTGAGGATTTCACTAACCAAGCCTCCCAAGGCTTCAAGTTTTACAATTGACTTCCAAGATGTCAATGGACCTTTACAATCAAGAGATTATCTCCCCAATCTCTTCACCCAAAGTGATTCTCACACTTGTACACTCACAATTTGATGAGAAATAAAAATTACAACAAACAACTCTCTTTTAGAGTGGATATACAAATGATAGCTCAATGAAAACTTAATCTATGATGATTTACGAAATTGAAGCTCAACATATGTTGTGTGCACTTGTTTATGCTTGCCAAGATTACCAAAAATGAAATGGAATTGAGTTTATATAGTTTGAACTAAAAAACTAACCGTTATGCACATTTTGGTGATAACCGGCTTACCGTTTATGGAATCCAGTTAGCCGCTTTTATGTTACCGTTACAGTAAAAATTTAATTTCAGAATATCCGGCATGCTGCTTTTCATATCCGGTTAGCCACTTTTGAAATCCGGTTAGCCGCTTTCATTCCAGAAGCTTACTGCCCAAAATCCGGCTAGTCGTTTGTCACATCCGGCTAGCCATTTGTCACATCCGGTTTGACCCCAAGACTTTATAAAACTGTATTATGGCCCAAAAAGTTATATTATTTTGTAAATAGGTCCAATTTCAGAATCTCTAAATAATGGTTGCTATTCCTAAAACTTTCTAAAATTATGATATGACCCAAAAGGCTATAAAATTTTTCAAATAAGTCCTTCTCCAAAATTTCAAGCAATACTTGTTGATTTCAAAGTTTTCAAAACTCTTTCAATTAAATCATAAACTTGAAAACAACTAATTTCATAAAATCATTTTTCCATTAATTATAAAACATTTATAATGTGAAAATAATGATTTATTTAAAATGTATAAAAAATAATTTGAGCTTAAAAGATTAATCATTCTTAATCTTGTTTGTTATCATCAAAATCAACATTATAGAAACATATATGTTAACAATCTCCCCCTTTTTGATGATGACAAACATTTCATTTATTTGAAGAATGATTCCAAAAATTGCTCCCCCTAAATATAATCTTCTCTTACAATTTGCCAATTAGCTAAATTAACAAATTTAAATACATGCATTTTTCTCCCCCTTCATCATAAAAAAGAAAACTTAATTGGCAAAGAAAAAGAGTAGCAAATTTTTTTATAAATTTAAAAACATGTATTCTTCTCTCCCTTTATCATCAAAAAGAAAACTTAAAGGAAAAGAATAAGAGTAGCAAATTTGTTACCCATGTTGTTCGAGTAAAAATTTTGATAGAATCTCCCCTTAACAACAAGCATCACCTCAAATACAAGTTTAGTAATATTACTCCTAAATTATTATAAATCATGATGCAAGCCAACTCCATACACAAATCATCACACCAAAATATCATTAATCATTACCATAATCAAATATCAATCATCAAAAGAATACTCAAAGTGCATATTATTCTCCTCATTTTGACAACATCGAACTAATATATTATTTTGTCTCCCCCTTTGGACAACAAAAAGTTCAAAATGTATATTATCCAAAATCATATTATACGCTCCCCCTAAATATATGGCCAATTTAAAATTTGAACCAAAATGATTTTATCCAAAAACATATCATATTTATCTCCCCCCTCATTTTAAAAAAGAAAGGATAGATAGATGCAATCGAAACAAGATCATAAAAAATAATTCGATGAAGATATTACTCATTTTGTGCGAGCAAAAATTTCGGTAGAGTCTTTCCTTAAAAATGAACAAATACTCAAATACACAACATAATTAAAAATACTTCCATATAAGCTTAAACAATTATAACAAACCAACAACTCCATCAATTTATCAAGCAACACACATAATCATCAATCATCAAAATCATCAAGAAATCAATTTTAATAGTATTAATAACATGATTAGAGATATTAATAAATTTCATCATCCCAAGTTCATGCCGAATTTTTGAAAATTATTCTTCGCAAAGTGGTTTTGATTTGTTTACCAAATTAGCATGCAATAGTTATAAGAATATATTATCAAATATCCAAGCTCGATAATTACTAACACATTTTAGAAATCAAGACAATTAAACTCATCAAAGATCTAATGTCACATTTCAATATAACTTAAAAAATCTTATATGCGCCAAGATCTTAATGATCATGTATTTCTCCCCCTTTTGATATCATTTAAAGCAAATAATGCATATTTAATAATGCGTCAAGAAAGCACAAATATATATATATAGATATATATCCATTCACCAATCATAGATTCCATAGGATCAAATTTCATCAAATACAATGGAATCATTAAAGCATAATCTTTAACATCAAAACTTAAGCAAAACATAAGTAGAATAATGACAATATATAGATCATCAAAATCAACATAGCTATTAAGATAAGCCATCATTATGAGCTAAAGAACAAGTGATCAAATTCATTATTATAAATGCTTACATATATTTTAAGTGATGATATAGTAATTACACATTGTGATGGATCTTCCAAAATTAAGTCTTTAGGGTGAGAAGAAACATACCTCTATTCTTTGGGGAGTGTTTGAGAAGTACCTTTATTTTACTCCACATTTGTTTCTTCATGTTGCTCCTCTTGATTTTCAAGTGGTGCATTCTTTTGGCTATCATTTGATGAATCTTTTTGTAGCTTTTCATCTACATCATCATCAACAACAACTTTCTCTGTAGAGGAATAATTAGACTCATCAAAAATAATTCTTCCACAACCAAAGTTCTTTTGTTATACATTCTATAAGCTTTGCTTGTGTTTGAATAGCCAAAAAAAAATACCAACATCAAATTTTGGATCAAATTTGCCAAGACTATCTTTTGAGTTCAAAATAAAACATTTGCATTCAAAAACTTTGAAATAACCAATGTTGAGTTTTCTATCTTTCCAAAGCTCATAGAGAGTTTTATTGAGATGAGATCTAATCAATATTGTCCTAGCCATTTTTGAATAGATATATTCTTTCTCTCTACAACTCCATTTTGTTGTGGAGTCTTAGGTGATGAAAATTGATGCTCAATGCTAAAATCATTATAAAAATTCTCAAATGCATGATTTTTAAAATTCTCCACCATGATCACTTCTAATACAATAAATAACATATAACTCATCTATCATGCATATACATCACACAATCATGAAATATGTAAGCATTCAAAGATTGAGAATTAAAGCATATCACTTATTTATCATGCTTAGGCATTACATAATCATTAAAATCAAACAAATCTATCATGATGAGTTGACAAACTATCATCATATATATATAACCATGCATCATGATAAAGCACTCAATGTTATACACAATGATAATTCAATAATGTAAACATACAAGTACACTTTCACAAATTCAAGCTACTATCCATTTATCATAATCCATTCAATATAATAAATAGGCAAGATAGGTGATAACTCTAGGAAATGAGAGTTATTACATCAATTCTAGACTTAAATCAAGATCACTTAGAGAACAAATCAAATGTTTTTATTACATTTTGGTTACATTTTGCATAAACATTCATTTTATTTGAGTCTTAATAAGTTTTATTTGAATCAAAGTAATTTGTGCTAAAAACAGAAGCTTAATTGTAGGTTTTCAGAAAGTCTTAATTCATGAGGGGATGGTGAGACAATGGATGAGCAAGAGGAGGAAAGAAAATGTCCATAAAAGAAGTAAAGCACAATTGGGAATAATGCCGTATTGTAGCAGATGTTAAAGCAACTAGTGTTGTAGCAATTTGGGAGCAATGCGGGAGAAAACTTAGGCGCGGGTCAACTGTAGAATCGCGATTTGCATGTTTCTTAATTTAACTCATGCACACCTAGGGACTTTTGTTTACCCTAGTTTGCAGTATAAAAGAGAGGCGTGCACCACATAGAAAGGCGGCAAGGGAATTATCATTAAAAATCATTAGAGAGGCAAGGAGAAGAAGATCGGAATTGAAAAGTGCTGTTTCGGCAACATTGAGGAATCTTGCAGAATTATTTGGATTTTTCTTTCACCGTGCTCAATTTATATTTATCTTCTTCCTTTGATTGTTCTAATGTATCCTGTGAACAACATATTTATGTTTTTTTTTCTTATTCAGAATATGAACTAGATTTGCTTGTAGTTGAGTGACAAACAATCCAATGGGTTTTTGACTATTCTTATGTGTTGTTATGTCATTGCTGTAGCATTTTACTCTAGTAGCTATTATTAATATAATTGTTATTTCGGTTGACCACCCATTTAATAGTTTCAGTTAAGATAGAGCAACAAAAGGGTATGTCTTAGCAGATATTATTAGAGTATTACTTGATTTTACGTTAAGTTTCATGGATTAAGTTATCTTGAATCCCATAAGGGCAATACTTGAAGTTAAGATTTGTGATACACTAGACATAGGTGCTCACCTTGTAGGGTGGAAAGATAAAAATGGTCATAAAGCCATATCATGAGTAGATTAGCAACTAGTCATTACTAGTGCATTTAAAGGTATGAGAGTTCCAATATGCGACAACTGAGGATGCAGATTAATTCCGCCCAGTGCTGCACCACTTGCCGTAACAATTGGAGTCAACTTGATGAAAAACAGTCAGCCCATAAGGAGAGTTTGATAATTCAACTACCATAGTCTCAATTGGATCTTAGAAACATTCAGTTTAGTTTATTTCATTACGGTATTGTTTGACTTTATTCTCCCACAATCATTAATTACGATAGGACATATTAGTTTGCACTATTGTGATTGCTATAACATTTCAAGTAACATCAATCCCTGTGGAGACGATCTTGAATACTCATCACTTTATTACTTGTTGTGTACACTTGCACATTGATACCAATAGCATTTGATTATAAAAATACCCAACAAGTTTTTGGCGCCGTTGCCAGGGATTGATTGTTTATTTTTGAAGTGTGAAGTAAATTTTGATAGCGCCAAATTTGATTTAATTCATTCTATTTATTGGCAGATCAATACGTGCATGCGTAAAGACAGATCTGTGGTATTCCAATTCGATCCTGAGATTGCAAGGACTGTCAGGAGACTGCGAAGAGAACAAAGGAATTCAAAAACTTTTTCAAGCATGAATAATTTGCAGGATAAGGGAAATTTGAACCCTCATGGGCCCTTACAACCAGTCAACATTCAAGAAGAGTAGAATGAACATGCTAACGCGAGACATCCAGGCAATAATAATATTATTTACATGACTGGTGACAGAGACAGAGCTATTAGAGATTATGTTGTGTTAACTCCTCAAGTTGTACACCCTGGGATAATCAGACCTGAAGTAGAAGCTGCAAATTTTGAGTTGAAGCCAGTGATGTTTCAAATATTGCAAACAGTTGGTCAATTCAATGGATTGCCAAATGAAGATCCTCATCTCCATCTTAAATTGTTCTTGGAAGTGAGTGATGCTTTCAAGATTGCTGGAGCAACACAAGATGCTTTAAGACTGAGGCTTTTTCCTTATTCCTTAAGAGATCGAGTAAGAGCATGGTTAAATTCGTTAATATCTGATTCCATCACTACATGGAATGAGTTGGCTGATAAATTCCTAATGAAACATTTCCCACCGACAAAAAGTGCAAAGTTGCGGAATTAGATTACTTCTTTCCATCAACTTCACACTAGCTTGGGAAATATTCAAAGAACTGCTTAGAAAGTGTCCTCATCATGGCATTCCTTGTTGCATTCAATTGGAAACTTTCTACAATGGGTTGAATTAGAGTACAAGGTTAATGGTGGATGCTTCAGCAAATGGAGCCCTGTTATCCAAATCTTACACTGAAGCTTATGAAATTCTGGAGAGAATTGCCAATAATAATTATCAGTGGCCATCAACCAGATAACCAGCAGGGGTACATAATATAGATGCAATTATAGCCTTATTGGCACAAGTACCCTCATTGACTAACATGGTAAAGGCCATGACATCTGCTCCAGCAATAGTGAAGCAAGTTGTTGAACTTTCTTGTGTATATTGTAGTGAAGGACATGACTTTAATAATTGTCCTGAAAATCCAGCATCAGTAAACTATGTGGGTAATTTGAATTGACAGCCTCAAAACAACCCATATTTAAATACTTACAACCCTGGATGGAAATAACACCCAAAATTTCTCATGGAGCAGCCAGAATCGAAATGCCCCAGTAGTAAATGGACAAAATAGGACAACTCAACTATCTGGTTTTCATCAGCAGAGTGAGGGGCAAAAACATATCAGTCAGGATCCAATCACTTCACTGGAAGCATTGATTAAGGAATACATTACAAAAAATGAAGCAATTGTGCAGAGTCAAGCTGTATCCTTGAGGAACCTGGAAAATCAAATGGGACAACTTGCCACAGCAAGGAGTAGCAGGCCTCAAGGAAGTTTACCTAGCAATACAGAAGACCCTACGAGAGAGGGCAAAGAACATTGTAAAGCAATTAATTTGAGATCTGGAAAAAATGTTAACATCCTAATTGATGTGACTAACAAGAGTAAGAAATTTGATTCCTCACAAAAACCACCTCAAGATGGAAGCATGTTACAACAACTCAACCATCAAGAAACTGGTTACATGGGCCAAGCTACAGCAAATGCAGAGGGAATTCAACCAGAACATGTTGCAAAAGAAGTTGCAACACCAGTAGCCACGACCTACACCAAACCAAACAAATAAAGTTTGGTACCTCCTGAAGCTACCTAGCAGTTTAGACATCTACCACATTTCCCACAGAGGTTCTAGAAGCAAAAACAAGATAAGCAGTTTAGCAAATTCCTAGAAATGCTGAAGTAATTACACATAAATATACCTTTTGTGGAAGCTTTGGAGTAAATGTCAAATTATGTGAAAATTCTAAAAGACATCTTGGCACGAAAAAGAAGGCTGGGAGAGTTTGAAACTATTGCTTTAACACAGGAAAGCAGTCATATGCTCCAAAGTAATATTCCTACAAAAATGAAAAAATCCAAGAAGTTTTACAATACCCTACTCTATAGGAACTAGGTATGCTGGCAGAGCACTTTGTGACTTGGGAGCTAGTATTAATTTGATGTCATTGTCTGTATTTAAGCAGCTGGGAGTAGGGGAATGCAGACCAACAACAGTCACTCTGCAATTAGCTGACAGATCTCATGTATACCCAGAAGGAAAAATTGAGGATGTACTAGTGAAGGTGGACAAATTCATCTTCATAGTAGACTTCATTGTACTAGACTTCGAAGCTGACAAAGAGGTGTCTATTATACTTGGAAGACCTTTTCTAGCAACTGGAAAGACTCTGATAGATGTGTAGAAATGAGAGCTCACCATGAGAGTAAATGATCAACAAGTCACATTTAATGTACTAGAGGCTATGAGGAGTCCTGATGAAGTAGAAGATTTCAATTTCCTAAGTGTCGTGGATTTTGTTGTAGCAGATAGAATGGACAGATGCTGCAGTAATGAAATCAACAAAGTCACCACCTTTGAGGATGTAGAAGAGAAAGATGTTACAGCAAATCAGATAGACTATATGAAAGAAAAACAATCTGATAGACACAATAGGTTTATTGAGCATCTGAATCTTTCAGACAGGGAAGTAAAAATAACTTTACCATCTATTGAATCACCTCCTAGTCTTGAATTAAAATTATTACCTTCACATTTGAAATATGTTTATCTTGGTCAAAACAACACACTCCCTGTAATCATTTCCTCTACTTTGGATGCAGGTAAAAAACATAGTCTAGTAGATTTGCTTGAAAAATATAGAAGAGCAATTGAATGGACTATGACAGACATCAAGGGGATAAGCCCATCAATATGCATGCATAAAATCCTGTTAGAAGATTGCTACAGCAATTCGGTGGAGCACCAGAGAAGGTTGAACCCTATTATGAAAGAAGTGGTGAAGAAGGAAATCATCAAATGGTTGGATGCTGGAATCATATACCCAATATCAGATAGTTCGTGGGCGAGTCTAGTTCAATGTGTTCCAAAGAAGGGAGGGATAACAATAATAGCTAATGAGAGGGATGAACTTATTTTTACAAGGACAGTGACTGGATGGAGAGTATGTATAGATTACATGAAGCTCAACAAAGCCACAAGGAAAGACCACTTCCCACTTCTCACTTCCATTCATAGATCAGATGTTAGACAGACTTGTTGGAAAACAGTACTATTATTTCTTAGATGGGTATTCAGGCTATAACCAGATTACTATAGCTCTAGAGGATCAGGGGAAGACTACATTTACCTGTCCTTATGGAACATTTGCCTTCAAAATAATGCCCTTTGGGTTGTGCAATGCTCTAGCAACTTTTTAGAGATGCATGATGTCTATTTTTTCTGATATGGTATAGCAGACTTTAGAAGTTTTCATGGATGACTTCTCAGTTTTTGGAGAGACATATAATGATTGTTTATACAACTTGGAAGAAGTTCTTAAAAGATGTGAGATGACTAACTTAGTACTCAATTGAGAAAAGTGTCATTTCATGGTGCAAGAAGGAATAATGTTGGGTCATAAGGTATCCAAGAATGGCATTGAGGTAGACAAAGCCAAGATAGAGGTAATTGATAAACTGCCACCTCCAACTTCAATAAAGGGTATCAGGAGTTTTTTCGGTGATGCTGGCTTTTACAGAAGATTCATTAAGGATTTTTTCAAGGTAGCTAAACCATTATACTCATTGCTGAAACATGACAAGCCCTTTCACTTTGACAAAAATTATCTTCAAGCATTTGGAGAATTAAAGAAAGCTATGATCACTACTCCAGTAGTTATATCTCCAGACTGGACTTTACTATTCGAACTGATGTGTGATGCCAGTGACCATTTTGTGAGAGCAGTATTAGGGCAAAGAAAAGATAAGGTTTTCCACTCCATATACTATACAAGCAAAACTCTTACTAAAACTCAAATCAATTACACCACTACAGAGAAAGAGTTGCTAGCAGTAGTATTTGTTTTTGAAAAATTCAAAGCTTACTGGGTTGGTACTAAAGTGACTGTGTACACAGACTATGCATCTATCAAATATTTAATTTCAAAGAAGGATGCCAAATCAAGGTTAATCAGATGAATCTTATTGCTTCAGGAGTTTGATCTGAAAATTAAAGATAGAAAGGGGACTGAAAATCAAGTAGCAGACCACCTATCACAACTGGAAGCAGATACAAGTACATTGACAAGAAAGGACATCATTGAAACTTTTCCTAATGAACAGCTGTTGGTAGTACATCAAACACAGATGCTGCAGCAGTTAGGGTTGCCATGGTATGCAGATTTTGCTAACTACCTGGTAAGTGGATTGCTACCACATGAGCTGAAGTTTCAAGAGAAAAAGAAATTTCTTCATGATGTTAGAAGTTATCAGTGGGATGACCCATATTTATATAAGCTGTGCTCAGATCAAGTAATACGAAGATGTGCTTCAGAAGGAGAAATTCCCCATATACTGGGGTCATGCCATGCTGCAGCATGTGGAGGGCATTTTAGTGGTTATAGAACAATTGCTAAAGTTCTGAAATCTGGTTATTACTGGCCTACTATTTTTAAAGATGCTTATGAATTTGTTAAATGTTGTGACAGGTGTCAAAGGACAGGGAACATAACTAAAAGACATGAAATGCCATTGACCAACATTCTGAAAGTGGAAGTTTTTTATGTATGGGGAATAGATTTCATGGGACCTTTTCCACTATCCTTTGGGAACTTGTATATCCTTGTTGCTGTGGATTATGTCTCCAAGTGAGTAGAAGCTGCAACATTACCTACCAATGATGCTAAAACAGTGGTAACTTTTGTTCAGAAAAATATTTTTTCTAGGTTTGGCACTCCTAGAGCAATTATTAGTGATGATGGTACTCATTTTTGCAACAAAGTCTTTACTGCAACTATGGTAAAATATAGAGTTAGACAAAGGTAGCAACAACATATCACCCACAATCTAATGGTCAGGCTGAAGTGTCCAACAGAGAAATTAAAAAGATCTTAGAAAAAGTAGTGAACCCAACAAGGAAGGATTGGCCTTTACAGTTACATGACTCTCTATGGGCATACAGAACAACATACAAAACTCCACTTGGCATGTTTCCTTATCGAATTGTTTGTGGGAAGGCTTGCCATTTGCCACTAGAGCTAGAGTATAAAGCACACTGGGCACTGAAGAAGTTAAATTAGGATATTCATGCTGCAGCAGAGCAAATGAAGCTTCAACTTTGCGAGCTTGATGAATTAAGGCTATTTTCATATGAAAATGCGAGAATCTATAAAAAGAGGACAAAACACTGGCATGACAAGCATATTCAAAACAGGCAAATCAGCCTTGGTCAACTAGTGCTGCTTCACAATACAAGACTAAGATTATTTCCAAGGAAGCTAAAATCACGATGGTCTGGACCTTTTAGACTGTTAAAATTTTATCCTCATGGAACTGTTGATCTTCTAGATGAACAAACAAGTCACGAATTCAAAGTTAATGGACACATGGTTAAGTATTAAATACACCCAGCGGTAGATTGTTCAAAGGAGGTTTTACTCTTTAAAGAACCTAGCTATTGAGCAGTAAAAAAAGGTCAGGCTGAAGGACCTTAAATCAAGCGCTCAATAGGAGGCAGGCCATTATAGAGACAGCCACTTCAAACCAAATTTGATCATCTTTGGTTTTGTTGACGGCTCTCCCTCTCTTCCATTTTATTTAATCTTATTCTTCAATTCAAGTTACTTAGTCATCTTTCACATTATTGCATTCTTTTTAATGTTGCTATCATTTGATCTTTTTATTTTTAATTATATTTTTAGAATTGGTTTTAGTTTTTGTGGTAAGTATGAGTGGCATTAGATTTCCATTTTAACCAGTGGGGTTGTATAGTGACAGAGTGCAGAGGCAAGCCACGTGTCAGAGGGCATTGGAGAGAAGTATGTAATCGTTGCTAAAGCAAGCAAATGGGTGCTGCAGCACCCAATATTACCGTTACAGTAAATTAAAAATTAGAGCCTCTCACTTACCGTTGGAGATAAATCATGACAGATGGCGACATGGATTTGGATAGCAATTGCGAAAAAAAAAATCTCCAAAATTAATGCATTAATTTCGCTGGCCTATGTTTTAGGGATATACACATTAAATTCAAAATATTTTCTTCCCTCATTTATCTTTAGTTACCAGATTTATCTTCAATTAAAGTCCACTATAAAAGGGAGTCACTGTGCGTAGTGACCTACAACACTATTCCCCATCTCCTTCGCAAGTACAACTCTCATAATTCTTAACCTCTTCTTCTCATTTTACTCTCAGGGACATTAGCCTCAAATTGTTACTGCTATAGTAATGCCAAGGTATAAGAAAACAACCAGTCGCCTCAAAGATCCTTCACGCTTCCAGAGTTACCATGCCGAAGAAAAATATGAAGAATTCATAGAGCTGCGTAAGATTCTAGAAGAAAAATAGTTTCAATTTCCAGAACAACTCACCGAAATTGTGCAAACAATACACAATGCTGCAGCAAAGCGTGGATGGTTGGAGTTTTGCAACCACCCTCAAGATCCTGTGCTACTAGTAGTTAAGGAATTTTATGCCAATTTGGGAAGCCCTGATCAGCACAACATCTGGGTAAGAAACACACTGCTTCCATTAGACTCCCACGTTATAAATGCTTTTTATAATTTACCTGTTGAAATTAATTGTGAGTATGCCAAATTGCTTGATAAATTGACCCCAAAAAAATGGAACATTATTTTCACAACTCTTACAATTGAAGGGGCATCATGGGCTAACGAGGAATGACCTGTAGTTAATAGGATATATTTGAAACCTATTGTTAAGGTGTGAGTGAAATTTCTGAAATCTAGGCTTATGCCAACCACTCACACTACTACGGTCTCACAAGAAAGGTTGGTCTTGTTATATATCATTATTCGAGGGCTTCCCATAGATGTAGGTAGCATCATCGAAAAAGAAATCAGGGATTGTGCAGTTAAGAATCACAAAACTACTGCCTTGTTATTTCCTTTACTCATCACCAGCATCTGTGTAGTATCGGGTGTTCGTATTGACGCGAGAAATGACTATGTCAAGAATGATGGTGCCTTTACGGCACGTACCATTGAGAGAGTTGCTGATGAGAGTGCTGGAATAACAACTGAACTAACTACTGTAACAGGAGCAAGATGAGCTATTGGTTTAGAACAATTCAGGCGCTCAACACCAGTATAACTCAATGTGCTGAAGCTCAACAGAGGGAAAACGATCGATTTTGGAGCTATCTACAGCACCTGGACAACCAACTACACCAATTTGCACTGTACATGAAACGCAATCATCGGAACTTCCCTGATTCATTGCTCTAGCAGTACAATTTTGACACCAACACCACAAATGCTCCAGCAGAAGCCAGTGAAGGAGCCACTGCCACAAATGAACCAAAAGAAGAAACTGCAGTCGAACCACAAGCAGAGGTAGAATCAGAAGATGCTGAACCATCTGATCAAGAAGAGGAAGATGACGACCCTGAAGAGGAACCTTTCATTCCAGTCCTTGCAGGCAAGGGCAAGGGCAAGGGCAAGGGTAAGGCAAAAATAACAACACCTCTAGCCTCTGAAGATGAAATGGAGCAAGTCGATGCAGAGCTGGCTGTTGCAGCAACCAGAGTCACGCCGACACCTACAGAAGCCAAGCAGCTACTAGATATCATTGCCGCCATCACAGCTGAAGGCCAGACAATCGATGCATCAACTCCAACTCCTCCACAACAAACTCCTCGTCAACCTGCTCGTACTAGTCCACGACAATCCAACAAAAGAAAGGGTAGTACATCTAGAGGCACTGTTACAACAGCCTCGCCACAACCAAAACAGACCAAATCGGTGTCAACCACGCAACCTACCCCAGCCGCGACTCCTCTCGCCAGCCTAGTGACGAAAAAGATAAAGACATGCCAGCTACTTCCCCACAAGTTTCACCAAAGGATAAGCTGCGCAGTGCATCCAAGAAACGCTGATATCATCCCGTCATGTGCAGCAGTTCCAACTACAGGAAAATATTCCTTCCTTGCTAGTTAATTTACTTTGTGATAAAAAAAAACCTTTTTTCAGTATATTTTTCAATTTGTGTGGTATTTTCTAATGTCTTCCATGTCCTTATCAACTCGTGTGCCTTTGTTATGTCTGCTTGTGAGGACATAACAATTCTCAAGTTTGGGGGGGGTTGTGTTTCCGAATGCATGTGTTTATGTTTGTGTTGTGTGTTGTGGGAAGCTCTGTTATCTAATATTTGTATATGAATTTGAAAACCTAATGAAGATAAATTGAGTGTTATTCAGTATTTATGAGAATGCCAAGTAGAGATAGTTATGGATGGGAGTGAAATTATGTCTCGATACTTAGACTTTGGTTGAATTGTATGAGACTGCTAGAGCAGAGCCAAAAGAATAGAAAAGATCTTAAGTTTGGGGGGAGAAGCAAGTTTGATCGGTTGTGATATCTATGAAATAAACTCTGTTCCAATGGCTCAAGTTGTTGAGTAACCAGATCTGAGTATGTACCCCATATGCAGAATTGTGTTCAAAAGTAGCGAGAGTTATGAGCAATGCTGTAGCATTAAAAAAAAGAAGAAAAAAAAGTCCTCTGTCTAAGACATTGAGTAGCCAGATCTGTTCATGAGCCCCATGTTCAGCCTTGAGTAAAGGATATCTCTAGATAAGATTATAGTACAGATATTGCTGCAGTAACTCTGATCTGGGCATGGCTTAAGTAATTGTGTGTCATCATTACAATTGATTGACATTCACATGAAAGATAAATGTTGTAGTGAGGAGGTTGAATACTCTCCAGTTTTTCAATCTTAAAATCATCACAGTTTGAGTATGTGAAATTTATGCTACCCCATATACGAATAAAATGTTGTCACTGCTGAATTTCATGCAGTCTCTTGGTGATGTTATAGCATCTCTGGAATTCAATCAAAGTAGCACACACACACTATGGATAGAAAGAAGCTTAAGTCTAGAACTGCTTTACTATGGTCATTTTGCATGATTGAGATTGTGATCTGAAGGTGGAAGAATCCTTGCAAATTTGATAAAAGAGCTAAAGTTGTGTTGCATGATTGTTTGCGTGAAGTGTTAGTATGTTGTCATTACTTAAGGACAAGTAATGGTTTAAGTTTGGGGGTGTGATAACTTTAGGAAATGAGAGTTATTACATCAATTCTAGAGTTAAATCAAGATCACTTAGAGAACAAATAAGGTATTTTTATTACATTTTGCATAAATATTCATTTTATTTGAGTCTTAATAAGTTTTGTTTGAATCAAAGTAATTTGTGCTAAAAACAGGAGCTTAACTGTAGGTTTTCAGAAAGTCTTAATTCATGAGGGGATGGTGAGACAATGGATGAGCAAGAAGAGGAAAGAAGATGGCCGCAAAAGAAGTAAAGCACAATCGGGAATAATGCCATATTGTAGCAGAGGTTAGAGCAACCAGTGTTGTAGCAATCTGGGAGCAATGCGGGAGAAAACTTAGGCACGGGTCAGCTGTAGAATCGCGATTTGTATGTTTCCTAATTTAACTCATGCACGCCTATGGACTTTTGTTTACCCTAGTTTTCAGTATAAAAGAGAGGCGTGCACCACATAGAAAGGCGGCAAGGGAATTATCATTAAAAATCATTAGAAAGGAAAGGAGAAGAACATCGGAATTGAAAAGTGCTGTTTCGGCAACATTGAGGAATCTTGCAGAATTATTTGGATTTGTCTTTCACCGTGCTCAACTTATATTTATCTTCTTCCTTTGATTGTTCTAATGTATCCCGTGAACAACATATTTATGTTTGTTTTTCTTATTCAGAATATGAACTAGATTTGCTTGTAGTTGAGTGACAAACAATCCAATGGGTTCTTAACTATTCTTATGTGTTGTTATGTCATTGCTGTAGCATTTTACTCTAGTAACTATTATTAATATAACTGTTATTTCGGTTGACCACCCATTTAATAGTTTCAGTTAAGATAGAGCAGCAAAAGGGCATGTCTTAGCAGATATTATTAGAGTATTACTTGATTTTAAGTTAAGTTTCCTGGATTAAGTTATCTTGAATCCCATAAGGGCAATACTTGAAGTTAAGATTTGTGATACACTAGACATAGGTGCTCACCTTGTACAGTGGAAAGATAAAAATGGTCATAAAGCCATATCATGAGTAGATTAGCAACTGGTCATTGCTAGTGTATTTAAAGGTATGAGAGTTCCAATATGCGACAGCTGAGGATGCAGATTAATTCCGCCCAGTGCTGCAACACTTGTCGTAACAATTGGAGTTAACTTAATGAAAAACAGTCAGCCCATAAGGAGAGTTTGATAATTCAACTACCATAGTCTCAATTGGATCTTAGACACATTTAGTTTAGTTTATTTCATTACGATATTGTTTTACTTTATTCTCTCACAATCATTAATTACGATAGGACATATTTTACGTTTGTTAACATCGGATTTAAATTAGTTTGCACTATTGTGATTGCTACAACATTTCAAGTAACATCAATCCCTGTGGAGACGATCTTGAATACTCATCAATTTATTACTTATTTTGTACACTTGCACATTGACACCAATAGCATTTGATTATAAAACTACCCAACAATAAGCTTATTCACATCATGTTAATGCACTTAATGTTATGATAAGATATGAAATACTTACTAAGATTAAAAGACTATCACTTATAATCAATAAGGCATTAATTGTTACCAAAATAATTAAATCATCTTGTCTCATCATTTTTGCTTAGACAATGATCAAGTGATTATCCTCATAAGCTTTCATCATGGAACTCTCCGCCATCCCTTGATTGTGGTACTTACAAAGAAAACATTCACGTTGTGCCCTTTGGTACCCAAATACTCTTGGGTTCTTGAGCGTTAAATTTAGTTCATTTTGGAACCCAAATAAATTTGACTCTATAATATACATTTCTCGTAACTGGACATCTAAAACTCATATGACCATTTCCATTACAATAATGACTAATAATTTTATGATCACTTGTGGAGGTAGCCTTAACAAAATAATTCTTATAATATTTTTGTTTCAAGTAAGGCTTATACCCAAGTCCTCCTTTATCATCACATATTTTTGAGTGTTTAGTAATTTTTCTAAGTTCTTTTGACCACTTGTGAATTTTAACACAATTTCATGGAGCTCATTACTCTTTTTCTTAAGCACTTCATTTTCTTTCATCAATTCATCAACATGTGATCTTTCATGTTCATACAAAATGCTTTGTTTACCTTTTAATGAAACAATTTTATCATGCAACATTTTATTATCTAAATCTAGTCCTTTAATTCTTTCATTTAATGAAACATTGCATTTTTGCATGGCATCTTTTTTATTTTTCAAGTCATCTACATGTGATTCTAGATACTTGTGTGAAGTGCTAGGTTTCTCATTTAATAATGCAACTTTGTCATGCAGTGTTTTATCCTCTAATTCTAAGCATGCAATCTTTGCACTTAGAAATTCATTTTTATTTGTGAGCTCTACAACTTTTGTTTTAAGACATGTATTCTTTTGACCAATTTTCATCCACTCATCATGTAATTCTTTAAAAGCGTCATGTAATTCATCATATGTAGGAAGATCACTTACCTCATCAAGTTCATCATCCGATTCATCTCTAATTACCATAAGTTCCAAATTTGACACTTAATAAGATTCCTCCTCATTTTTAGTCTCTTCATACAGAACTTCAAGTTTTCTCCAAATTTCATAAGCATTAGAATAATTTGAAACTCTATAAAATTCCTTTTTATTTAAGGCACAAAATAAAGCATTAACCTTGGAATTTAAAAACATATTTTTCCTATTCGACTCACTTAAAGCATTCTTCCTAGGAATGAATGAACTATCACAAACTATTTCCCATATTTCATAATCTAAGGCTTGTAAAAACACTATAATCCTAGTTTTTCAATAAGGATAGTCATTACCATAAAAAAATGGAGGTCTAGTGGTGGATTGGCTTTCCATGAAGGTTGAGCTAATTTGGGTTGCTATTGATCTTTAACTCTAGACGGTTAAGTCTACACAAAAGCACCTCGCTCTGATACCAAATGAAATACTAACTAGGCAACCCAAGAGGAGGGGTGAATTGGAATTTTTAAAATTAAGCTAAGCAAACCACACAACAATTCAATCTAATGTCTTTATGGAATTGAAAACAATAAATTTAATAAACCACAATAATAAAAGAGTAAGGGAAGAGAAAACCAACACAATGATTTTTACGTGGTTCGGCAATCCCCACCTACGTCCACGCTTTCAAGCTCACCCGGCTTGAAGATTTCACTAACCAAACCTCCTAAGGCTTCAAGTTTTACAATTGACTTTCAAGGTGTCAATGAACCTTTACAATCAAGAGATTATCTCCCCAATCTCTTCACCCCAAGTGTTTCTCACACTTGTACACTCACAATTTGATGATAAATAAAAATTACAACAAACAACTTTCTTTTAAAGTGAATATACAAATGATAGCCCAATGAAAACTTAATCTATGATGATTTGCAAAATTGAAGCTCAATATATGTTGTGTGCACTTGTTTATGCCTGCCAAGATTACAAAAAATGAATTGGATTTGAGTTTATATTGTTTGAACTAAAAAACTAGCCGTTATGCACATTTTGGTGATAACCAGCTTACTGTTTATGGAATTCGGTTAGCCGCTTTTATGTTACCGTTACAGCAAAAATTTGAATTTCAGAATATCCGGCATGCCGCTTTTCATATCTGGTTAGCCGCTTTTGAAATCCGGTTAGCGACTTTCATTCCAGAAGCTTATTGCCCAAAATCCGGCTAGCCGTTTGTCACATTCGGTTAGCCGCTTGCTACAGTAACCGGTACAGTGCACTGTTTTCTAAAATTACAGTTGGACCCTAAGATTTTATAAAACTGTATTATGGCCCAAAAAGTTATATTGTTTTGTAAATAGGTTCAATTTCATAATCTCTAAATAATGCTTACTATTCTAAAAACTTTCTAAAATTATGATAAGACCCAAAATGCTATGAAACTTTTCAAATAAGTCTTTTTCCAAAATTTCAAGCAATACTTGTTGATTTCAAAGTTTTCAAAACTCTTTCAATTAAATCATAAACTTGAAAAACAACTAATTTCATAAAATCATTTTTCCATTAAATATAAAACCTTACAATTTGAGAATAATGATTCATTTAAAATGTATAAAAAATAATTTGAGCTTAAAAGATTAATCATTCTTAATCTTGTTTGTTATCATCAAAATCAACATTATGAAATATAAATGTTAACAATATCTAATTTTAATGGGAGTTTGTGATTTTAGTTACTGTTATAATATAGACTTTTTTTAGTTTATAGATATTTAAGGTTATTTTCTATAGAAATAAAGTTTTGGTTTATTCACATTTTGATTTTAATATGATTTGATCTCATTAAGGTTTATAATAGACCAGTTGAAAATAGGCATATTAAGATCACATTGCATGAAATTTCCATGTTATACATCTACATCATGATCTATGTCATTTAATTGTATTGGCAAAGTGACCATTGATGAGTTGAGTTACGATAGTTGTGACAAACACCACTTTGATCCTATGTTGGTATAATTGATGGACTAGACTGGTTATAAATGAAATACAAGTATGCAACCCAAGAGGGGGGATGAATTGGTATTTTAAAAATTGTCCTAACAAAATCACACAACAATCCAATCTAACGCCTTAATAAATTCGAAAGCAATAAGTTCAATAAAAGCACAATAACAAATGAGTAAGAGAGAAGAGAAACAAACACATGAATTTTTACGTGGCTCGGCAATCCCCGCGTACGTCCACGCCTCCAAGCGATCCAAGCTTGAGGATTTGTTAATCTAAGCCTTCCAAGGCTTTAAATGCTTACAATTGACTTTGAGATGTCAATGAACCTTTACAACAAAGAGATTATCTCTCAATCTCTTCACTCAAGTGTCTCACACACTCAAACACTTATAATTAAGATGAAGAAATGAAAATTACAACAAAATAAACTTTATTAAAGAATAGATGAACAAAATGAAGAACAAAGATGATTCAATAAATAATGATTTACAAATTGAGAGCTCAAGATATGATGTGTGCTTTTTGTTTTTGCTTGCTAGAAAGATTGAAAATAAATTGGATTTGAGTTTTTATAGTTTGAGCTAAAAAACTAGCCGTTATTCACTTTATAGTCATAACCAGCTTACCGTTTATGGAATCCGGTTAGCCGCTTTTATGTTACCATTACAACAAAAATTTGAATTTCACAATATTCGGCATGTCGCTTTTCATATTCGGTTCGCCGCTTTTGAAATCCGGTTAGCTGCTTTTGAAATCTGGATAGCCGCTTTCATTCCAGTAACTTACTGCCCAAAATTTGGTTAGCCGCTTGTCACATCCAATTAGCTGCTAGCTACTTTGCGCATGCACGTACTAATTTGCCAATCAATAGAATGAATCAAGTTTAGTTTAGTGCTATCACAATTTACTTCACACTTTAAAAATAAACAATCAATCCCCGGCAACGGCGTCAAAAACTTGTTGGTTGATTTATATAATCAATTATTATCAATGCCAATGTGCAAGTATACACAATAAGTAATAAAGTGATGAGTGTTCAAGATCGTCTCCACAGGGATTGATGTTACTCAAAATGCTAAAGAAATCACAATAATGCACGTCAACTAAAGACCGAAACAAACAATTGCCAAATAATTCTATCGTAACTAATAATTGTGAGAGATGGAAATAAAACAACATCGTAATAAAATAAACTTAATTAAATGTGTCCAAGGTTCAATTGAAAATATAGTAGTTGAATAATCAAACTCTCCTAATGGGGTCACTGTTGATTATCGAATTAGCACCAGTTGTTATAATAAGTGTTGCAGCACTGGGTAGAACAAATCTGCATCCGCAGCTATCGCATGTTGGAAATCTCATACCTTTAAATCTACTAACAATGACCAGCTGCTCATAAATTTAATGTATGGCTTTATGATCTTTAATCTCTCTACCCTACAAGGTGAACACCTATGTCTAGGATATCACAAATCTTAATTTCAAGCATTGCCCTTATGGGATTTAAGATAACCTAATCCAGAAAACTCAACTTAAGAACAAGTAATATTCTAATAATGTCCGCTAAGACATGCCCTTTTACTGCTCTATCTTAACTGAAACTATTAAATGGGTGGTCAACCAAAATAACAATTATGTCATAAAAACTATTAGAGTATAATGCTATAGCATTATCATAACATCATATAAGAACAGTCAAGAACTCATTGGATTATTTGTCACTCAACTACAAGTAAATTTAGTTCATATTCTGAATTAGAAAAGTAAACATAAATATATTGATCGCAGAATACATCCAATCAATCAAAGGAAGAAAAATAATATGAATTGAGCACGATGAAAGTCTAAGGATCCTCCTCGGTTCTTCAACAATGCCGAACAGCACTCCTTAATCTTGATCTTCTTCTTCTTCTTGCCTTTGTAATTGTTTTTAGATGATAATTCCTCTACTCTTCTATGTGGTGCGTGTTTCCTTTATATATTTGCAAATTAGGTTTTCCAAACCAACGCCTATGCGCGTGCCTATGTTTAAATTAGGAAACATGCATATTGTAATTTAATTGCTGACCCGAGCCTATATTTTCTCCCGCGTTGCTCCCAGATTGCTGTAGCATTGGTTGCTCTAACATCTGCAACAGCACTTGTATTATTTTCGATTGTGCTTTCCTTCTTTTGTGACCATCTTCTTTCCTCCTCTTTCTCATCTAATGTCTCCGCATCTTTTCATGAGTTTAAAACCTAAAAATTAAAACCTGTTTTTAGCACAAATTACTATGATTCAATCAAAACTTGTTAAGACTCAACTAAAATGAATGTTTATGCAAAAGTTCACTAAAATGTAATCAAAACACATTATTTGCTTTCTAAATGACCTTTATTCAAGTCAAGAATAGATGTAATAACTCTCATTTCCTAGAGTTATCACACCCCCAAACTTAAATTATTACTTGTCCTCAAGTAATGACACACACTAACATTTCCCGCAAACAAACATGCACACAACTTCAGCTCTTTTATTAAATTTGCAAAGATTCTTCCACCTTCATATCACAATCCCAATCATACAAAATGCCCATAGTAAATTAGTTCTAGACTTAAGCTTCTTTCTGTCCATATTGTGTGTGTGCTGCCTTTGTGATTGAATTCCAGATATGCTGTAACATTACCAAAGGGCTGCAGAAATTTCAGCAATGATATACTTTATTCTTACAAGGGATAGCATAAATTTCACAAATTCAAACTGTGATAGCTTTAACATTGATAACCTGGGGGATAATCAACCTCCTCACTGTAACATTTATTTTTCATATGAATGTGAATCACTTGTAATGATGACACCTAATTACTCAAGCCATGCCCAGATCAGAGTTGCTGCAGTAATATCTGTAGTATAATCTTATCTGGAGATATCTTTGACTCAAGGCTGAACATGGGGATCATGAACAGACTTGGCTACTCAATGCCTTAGACAGAGGACTTTTTTTTTTAATATATATGCTACAGCACTGCTCATAATTCTCGCTACTTTTTTACACATTTCTGCATATGGGGTGCATACTCATATCTGGTTACTCATCAACTTAAACCATTGGAGCAGAGTTTTATTTTATAAATATCACAGTCAATCAACATGATTTTCCCTTTAAACTTTAGATATTTTCTATTCTTTTGGTTTCGCTCTAGCAGTCTCATACAACTCAATCAAAGGCTGAGTGTTGGGACAAAATTTCACTTCTATCTATAACTATCTCTACTTGGCATTCTCATAAATATTGAATAGCACTCAATTTATCTTCATTAGGTTTTCAAATCCATACACAAATAACAGACAATAGAGCTTCACACAACACAAACATAAACACATACATAAAACACATGCATTCGAAAACAACCCCCCCAAACTTGAGAGATGTCGTGTCCTCACAAGCAAACAAAATAAAAACACACAAATGGACAACCAAATCTTTTTTTTTTCATAACAAGAAGGAAACTAGTGAGATAAAAGTACTACCCTATGGTGGGGACTGCAGCCCATGATGGGATGTCATCAGTGCTTCTTAGATGCACTGTGCAGCTTATCCTTTGGTGAAGCCTTTGGAGAAGTGGCTGGCAATATCTTTGTCTTTTTCGCTGCAGAGCTGGTGAGAGGAGTTGTGGCTGGGGTTGCTGTAGCAGTACCCGCAGACGTACTGCCTTTTCGTTTGCTGGGTTGTCTTGGACTGGTGCGGATAGGCTGGCTAGGACTTGGTTGTGGAGTCTTTTGAGTCAATGCGTCAGCTGCCTGGCCCTCGACTGTGATGGCAGGTATTACCTCAAGTAGTTGCTTGGCTTGCTCAGATGTAGGCATGGCTCTAGCTGCTGCAGCAGCCAACTCAGCATCGATTTGCTCTATTTCATCTTCAGAGGCTGTAGGTGTTGTCATTTTTTCTTTACCCTTATCCTTTCATTTGCCTACAAAGACTGGAATAGGAGGTTCCACGTCAAGGTCTTCCTCATCCTCTTCTTGAATAATGTGCTGCTTCCTAGTTTTGGACTGGGTGGGGATGAGTGGTTCCTCACGTTCTTGCTCTGAATTATCCTATGCCTTTGAGGGTGAGCTATCAATCTCAGACTTGTCACCTTCATCCTCAAGTGGGTCAGATGGTTTAGCATCTTCTGAGTCAACTTCTACTGGTGGTTCAGTTGCAACTTGCTTTGCTGGTTCATCTGAAGCAGTGGCTTCTTCATTGGCTTCTGCTGGAGCACTTGTGGTGCTGGTGTCAAAATTATATTGTTGGAGCAGGGAAGCAGGAAAGTTCCGATGATTGCGTTTCATGTACACAGTAAATTGGTGTAGTTGTCCATCCAGGTACTGTAGATAGCTTCAAAACTGACCATTTTCCCTTTGCTGAGCTTCCACACATTGATTGATACTGGTGCTGAGTGCTTGGATGGTCTGTTCTAAGCCAAGAGTTCGTCGTGCTCCTGTTACAGCAGCTGGTTCAGTGGTTGTTCCAGCACTCTCGCCAGCAACTCTTTCAATTGTATGTGCCGTAAAAGCACCATCATTCTTGACATGATCATCGCTGGCTTCAAGACGAACACTTGAAACTACACAAATGCTGGTGACAAGTGAAGGAAATAGCAAAGCAGCAGTTCGGTGAGTTTTGGCTGCACACTCTCGGATTTCTTTTACAATAATGCTACCCACATCTATGGGGAGCCCTCTAACAAGGACATATAGCAAAACCAATCTTTCTTGTGAAACCGTAGTAGTGTGAGTGGTGGGAATAAGCCTAGATTTTAAAAATTTCACCCACACCTTAGCAATAGGTTTCAAATCTATCCTGTTAACTACACGCCCTTCCTTGTTAACCCATGATGCCCCTTCAATAGTAAGAGTTGTAAAAATGGTGGTCCACTTTTTCGGTGTTAACTTATCACGCAATTTAGCATACTTACAAGTAATTTCAACAGGTAAGTTATAAAAAGCATTGATAACACGAGAGTCTAATGGAACAAGTGTATTTCTTACCCAGATGTTGTGCTGATCAAGGCTTACCAAATTGGCATAAAATTCTTTTACCATCGGCAGTACAGGATTGCGAGGGTGTTTACAAAACTCTAGCCATGCTCGCTTTGCTGCAGCATTATGAATTGTTTTCACAATTCCAATGAGTTGGTCTGGAAATTGAAACATTTTTTTCTTCCAAAATCCTGCATGGCTCTATGAATTCTTCGTATTTTTCTTCGGCTTGGTAACTCTGGAATCGTGATGGATCTTTGAGGTGGCTTGCTGTTTTCTTATATCGCGGCATTGCTGTAGCAGTAACAAAGTTAGGCTACTGTTCCTAAAAGCCAAAAGAGAAGAAGTGTTTAAGAATTAGGAGAGTTGGACTTGCGAAAGAGATGGGGAATAGTGGCTTAGATACTAAGCACAGTGACTCATTTTTATAATGGGCTGTAATTTGAAGATAACTACAGTAATTAGAGATAATTGAGGGAATAAAATATTTGAATTAAATGTGCATATCCCAAAATTATCGGTCATTGAAATTAAAGCTGTGATTTCGGATATTGGTTTCCATCTGTCATGATTTCATCTCCAACGGTAAGTGAAAGCTTCAACCTTTAATTTACTGTAATGGGAAAATTTATTGCTGATGCCCCCATTTGCTTATTCCAACAACAGACACAGAATCCATACTAAAGTGTCTGACACGTGGTTTTTGTCCTCTGAATTCTACCACCAGATACTTGCACTTGTTAATATGAAATTCAATTGTCACATTTACTTCAAACTAAAATTAAGTCTAAAATTATTAAAATAAAATAGATTAAATTAAATCGAAAAGAAGGGATGCAATAATGTAAAAAGGATAAAAATAAATAGTTAACATGGCAAAACAAGATTAAATTAAATGGTGAAGAGGAAGAGCTGTCTATAAAACCAAATGATATCAAAATTGGTTTGAAGTGGTTGTTTCCTCAATGGGCTGCCTCCCATGAAGCGCTTGATTTAAGGTCCACCAGCCTGACCTTCTGTCTTTGCTCAATAGTGGGGTTCTTGAAGGGATAACACCTCCTTTGACCCTTCTGCTGCTGGGTGTATGTAATGCTTAATCCTGTGCCCATTAACCTTGAATTCGTGACCCGTTTGTTCATCTAAAAGATCAACAGCTCCATGAGGGTAAGATTTCAATGGCTTACACGGGCCAAACCATCGTGACTTGAGATTTCCCAGAAACAATCTTAGTCTTATATTGTGGAGCAACACTAATTGACCAGGGATAAACTTCCTGTGTTAAATATGCTTGTCATGCCAGTGTTTTGTTCTCTCTTTATAAATTTTTGCATTTTCATATGAAAACAGCCTTAATTCATCAAGCTCACAAAGTTGAAGCTTCATTTGTTCTGCTGCAGCATGCATGTCCCAATTTAGTTTCTTCAATGCCCAGTGTGTTTTATGCTCTAGCTCTAGGGGCAAATGACAAGCTTTGCCATAAACAATTCGGTAAGGAGACATGCCGAGTGGGGTTTTGTATGCTGTTCTGTAGGCCCATAAAGAGTCATGCAAATGTAAAAACCAATCATTCCTTGTTGGGTTCACCACTTTTTCTAAGACCTTTTTAATTTCTCTGTTGGACACTTCAGCCTGACCATTGGACTGTGGGTGATATGTTGTTGCTATCTTGTGTCTGACTCTATATTTCATCATTGCTGTAGCAAAGATTTTATTGCAAAAATGTGCGCCTTCATCACTAATAATTGCTCTAGGAGTACCAAACCTGGAGAAAACATTTTTTTGAAGAAAAGTCACCACGGTTTTAGCATCATTGGTAGGTAATGCTGTAGCTTCCACCCACTTGGAGACATAATCTACAACAACAAAGATATATAAGTTTCCAAAGGATTGGGGAAAAAGTCCCATGAAATCTATTCCCCAAACATCAAAAACTTTTACTTCCAGTATGTTAGTCAATGGCATCTCATGTCTGCTGGTTATGTTCCCTGTCCTTTGACACATGTCACAACATTTAACAAATTTATAAGCATCTTTAAAAATAGTGGGCCAATAATAACCTGATTGCATAACTTTGGCAGCTGTTCTGTGACCACCAAAATGTCCTCCATATGCTGCAGCATGACATGACTCCAGTATATGAGGTATTTCTTCTGCTGCAACACATCGTCTTATTACTTGATCTGAGCATAGCTTATATAAATGTGGGTCATCCCACTGGTAGCTTCTAACATCATGAAGAAATTTCTTTGTTTCTTGAAACTTCAGCTCAGGTGGTAGTAATCCACTTACTAGATAGTTAGTAAAATCTGCATACCATGGAGATTCTGACTGCTGCAGCATTTGTGCTTGCTGTACTGCCAACAGTTGTTCATTATGAAAAGTTTCAGTGATGCCCTTCCTTGTCAATGTACTAGTGTCTGCTTCCAACTGTTACAAGTGGCCTGCCACTTGATTCTCAGTCCCCTTTCTATTTTTAATTTCCAGATCAAATTCTTGAAGCAATAAGATCCATCTTATTAGTCTTGGTTTGGCATCCTTATTTGAAATTAAATATTTGATGGCTGCATGGTCTGTGTAAACAATTACTTTAGTACCTACCAGGTAAGCTCTGAATTTGTCAAAAGCAAAAACTACTATCAGCAACTCTTTCTCTGTAGTGGTGTAATTAATCTGAGTTGGAGTGAAAGTTTTGCTTCCATAATATATGGAATGAAAAACCTTATCCTTTCTTTGCCCTAATACTGCTCCCACAAAATGGTCACTAGCATCACACATCAATTCAAATGGTAAATTCCAATATAGAGATATAACTACTAGAGCAGTGATCAATGCTTTCTTTAATTCTCCAAATGCTTGAAGGCATTCTTTGTCAAAGTGAAATAGTTTGTCATGCTCCAACAATGAACATAGAGGCTTGGCTACTTTGGAAAAATCCTTAATGAATCTTCTATAGAATCCAGTATGACTCAAAAAACTCCTAATACCCTTTATTGAGGTTAGGGGTGGCAGTTTATCTAATACCTCTATCTTGGCTTTATCTACCTCAATACCATCCTTGGATATCTTGTGACCCAACACTATTCCTTCTTGTACCATGAAATGACACTTCTCCTAATTGAGTACTAAGTTGGTCATCTCACATCTTTTAAGAACTTCTTCCAAGTTGTGTAAACAATTACCATATGTCTCTCTAAAAACTGAGAAATCATCCATGAAATTTTTCAAAGTCTGCTCTACCATATTAGAAAATATAGACATCATGTATCTCTAAAAAGTTGCTAGATCATTGCATAGCCCAAATGGCATTCTTCTAAAGGCAAATGTTCCATAAGGACAAGTAAATGTAGTCTTCTCTTGATCCTCTGGTGCTATAGCAATCTAGTTGTAGCCTGAATACCCATCTAAGAAATAGTAGTATTGTTTTCCAACAAGTCTGTCCAGCATCTAATCTATAAATGGAAGTGGGAAATGGTCTTTCCTTGTCGCTTTGTTGAGCTTTCTGTAATCCATACACACTCTCCATCCAGTCACTGTCCTTGTAGGAATAAGTTCATTCTTCTCATTAGCCATTATTGTTATCCCTCCTTTCTTTGGAACACACTGAACTGGGCTTACCCATGAACTATCTGATATTGGGTATATGATTCCAGCATCTAACCATTTGATGATTTTCTTCTTCATCACTTCTTTCATAATAGGATTTAGCCTTCTCTGTTAACCATGTCCCTAGCCTACGTTACATCCTAATAAAAGTCCTTCTTGATTTTAGGGACCTATAATCTGAAGTAAAAGCTAGTTATATGGGCTAAAAAGATGTAGTGATGCATAAAAAAAAAAATAAATAAAGTGGGTTGACTAACATTTTATTTGACTTGAGATCGTATTATTTCTAAGCTGAGGGCATATTTATTTCATCTTGGTGAGAGCATGTGATATCACTTCTTTATTATTTTCTCTCTCAATTACCATTCATTGGAGTGACTATTTTTATTGGGTTTTAATTTCTTTGTGAGAGTGTCACTACTTCCAGTGAGATTTTAGGATTTGACATGTCATTCTTGAAAGTAGCTATAACAAAGTCTACTAGGCTGATTCATGTGAATGGTTGATGTGGGTGTGATGTTGCTTTAGACTGGAGATAATACTTATACTTTTATTTGAGTGCTATCATTAATCTGATTGAATAAATACGAGTGTTTTTATTAAAAAAAAATATATATCATTTTGGATTTGAATTTTGTTTTCGCTTTATTTGCTAGGGACTAGCAATAAGCTGGTTGGGGGGTGTGTTGAGTGTTAGAAAATGCATATTTATAAAGGAGAAAACCGTCATTTTACATTTCAAGTCTTACTAACAACCCTTACTTTTATGTATTTAACCTTCTTGTGATTTAATTACATGTGTTTTATTTTAATTAAGTATTTTATGTATTTTAGGGGCATTATAGTCATTTCACAATAAAGGAGAGATCAGATGGCAAAACAGACATCACTTTTGAACTCAGGACGGTCGAAAACCTTAGGAGGAGCATAAAAGGAAAAATGGCACTATTCACATGTACGGTACTGTATACGTTACTGTTCACGACACTGTTCACATAGACGGATGATGATGTGGCATTGACCGATGATGTGGCATTGACTGATGAGGTGTCACGATCTTGTTGGGCTAAAATTCTTATGTACTGTTGATGGTGACGTGGCAGCATATCAGTGGACGAAAAATCTCGCGTACAGTACATGCATCACACAGGATTATTTTCAACCAAACCGCGTTACTGTTCATATGGGTCAAACCGTGTTACTGTTCATCCGCGTGGTCAAACCGCGTACTGTTGACTGATGACGTGGCGCAATCCTGAGCGTCCAAATTGTTTTTAATCCGATGGCCATGATTTACTCCATGTATCTATAAAAAGGGGGCCTCCCCCCCCCCTAATTTCATATCTCTGAATCCATTTTTGGGATCCATTTTCTGTAATTCCTTCTCTATCTTGTATTTTCTACGTATTTTAATAAATTCTCATTTTGCCCCTAATTCAATTATGAGTGGCTAATTTTCTTTCAAGCTTGGGTTGAAGGTGAAGTCTCAACATGTATCATGGGCTTAATTTGGTAAATTTATTTTCTCTTCCCCTTTAGTTTTTGTGGATGTTTTGACTTCTCGTCGACAAATAATACTAATCTTGTCTAGTACCGCCTTGGTTTCACCGGCCCTCTAGTATAAGGTTATTATTATTTGGCACGATAAGCCCTTAGCACCATATTGATTAGAGCGTGGTTCATGAGGTGTGGATTCCTCTCTCATGATTTAATTGGCATTAATACGGATTATTTAGCATATGATGCATGTTGATACGGATCCAGATACCCAAGTACGTCAATTTAATAGATTTTCTCTTTAATTTATTCTCTCCATTGCAATTCCAATTTTAGAATTTATTCTCGCCATTTTAATTTAAGTTTTAGCGTATTCCAAATCATTTCCACCATAAATCCAACCACTCATTTACAAAATTAATTATACACATAATTAAAATCCACCTCCTCGTGGGATCGACATTCGTCACCATTAGTCTATACTACAATAGATTCGTGCGCTTGCGAGTACATTAAAATTTGCACAACAGAGGACACCTTCTGAGCAAGTCCTTGAACCTTTCCCAAGCCTCGTACAAACTCCTATCTTCTAGTTGATGGAAAGAGGTAATCTCATTTCGTAATTTTGCATTCTTTGTCGGTGAAAAATATTTCATTAGGAATTTATCAGCCAATTCATTCCATGTAGTGATGGAATCAGATGGTAATGAATTTAACCATGCTATTGCTCGATCTCTTAAGGAATAAGGAAAGAGCCTCAGCCTTAAGGCATCTCGCGTTGCTCCAATAATCTTGAAAGTATCACTTACTTCCAAGAAAAATTTAAGATGGAGATGAGGATCTTCATTTGGCAATCCATTGAATTGCCTAACTGTTTGCAATATTTGAAACATCATTGGTTTTAACTCAAAGTTGGCAGCATCTACTTCAGGTCTGATTATGCCAGGATGGACAACTTGAGGAGTTAGTACAGCATAATCTCTTATAGCTCTGTCTCTGTCATCAGCCATGTAAATATTGTTGTTGCATGGCTGTCTCCCGTTAGCATATTCATTCTGCTCTTCTTAAATGTTGGCTGGTTGTAAAGGTCCGTGAAGGTCCAAATTTCCCTCATCTTGCAATTTATTCATGCCTGAAGCAATTTTTAAATTTCTTTGTTCTCTTCGCAATCTCCTGAGAGTCCTTTCAATCTCAAGATTGAATTGGAATACCTCAGATCTATCTTTGCACATGCACGTACTAATCTGCCAATCAATAGAATGAATCGAGTTTAGTTTAGTGCTATCACGATTTACTTCACACTTTAAAAATAAACAATCAATCCCCGGCAACGGCGCCAAAAACTTGTTGGTTGATTTATATAATCAATTATTATCAATGCCAATGTGCAAGTATACATAACAAGTAATAAAGTGATGAGTGTTCAAGATCATCTCCACAGGGATAAATGTTACTCAAAATGCTAAAGCAATCACAATAATGCACGTCAACTAAAGACCGAAACAAACAATTGTCAAATAATTCTATCGTAACTAATAATTGCGAGAGATGGAAATAAAACAATATCGTAATAAAATAAACTTAATTAAATGTGTCCAAGGTTCAATTAAAAATATAGTAGTTGAATGATCAAACTCTCCTAATGGGGTCACTGTTGATTATCGAATTAGCACCAGTTGTTATAATAAGTGCTGCAGCACTGGGTAGAACAAATCTGCATCCGCAGCTATCGCATGTTGGAAATCTCATATCTTTAAATCTACTAACAATGACTAGTTGCTCATAAATTTAATGTATAGCTTTATGATCTTTAATCTCTCTACCCTACAAGGTGAACACCTATGTCTAGGATATAACAAATCTTAATTTCAAGCATTGCCCTTATGGGATTTAAGATAACCTAATCCAGGAAACTCAACTTAAGAACAAGTAATACTCTAATAATGTCCGCTAAGACATGCCCTTTTACTGCTCTATCTTAACTGAAACTATTAAATGGGTGGTCAACCAAAATAACAATTATGTCATAAAAACTATTAGAGTATAATGCTATAGCATTATCATAACATCATATAAGAACAGTCAAGAACTCATTGGATTATTTGTCACTCAACTACAAGTAAATTCAGTTCATATTCTGAATTAGAAAAGTAAACATAAATATATTGATCGCAGAATACATCCAATCAATCAAAGGAAGAAAGATAATATGAATTAAGCACAATGAAAGTCTAAGGATCCTCCTCGGTTCTTTAACGATGCCGAATAGCACTCCTTAATCTTGATCTTCTTCTTCTTCTTGCCTTTGTAATTGTTTTTGGATGATAATTCATCCGCTTTTCTATGTGGTGCGTGCCTCCTTTATATATTTGCAAATTAGGTTTTCCAAACCAACGCCCATGCGCGTGCCTGTGTTTAAATTAGGAAACATGCAGATTATAATTTAATTGCTGACCCGCGCCTATATTTTCTCCCGCGTTGCTCCCAGATTGCTGCAGCATTGGTTGCTCTAACATTCGCAACAGCACTTGTATTATTTCCGATTGTGCTTTCCTTCTTTTGTGACCATCTTCTTTCCTTCTCTTTCTCATCTAATGTCTCCGCATCCTTTTATAAATTTAAAACCTACAAATTAAAACCTGTTTTTAGCACAAATTACTATGATTCAAGCAAAACTTGTTAAGACTCAACTAAAATGAATGTTTATGCAAAAGTTCACCAAAATGTAATCAAAGCACATTATTTGCTTTCTAAATGGCCTTTATTCAAGTCTAGAATAGATGTAATAACTCTCATTTCCTAGAGTTATCAGTAGCAACAGCATATCACCCACAATCTAATGGTCAGGCTGAAGTGTTCAATAAAGAAATTAAAAAGATCTTAGAAAAAGTGGTGAACCCAACGAGGAAGGATTGGTCTTTACAGTTACATGACTCTCTATGGGCCTACAGAACAGCATACAAAACTCCACTCGGCATGTCTCCTTACCGAATTATTTATGAAAAAGCTTGTCATTTGCCACTAGAGCTAGATCATAAAGCACACTGGGCACTGAAGAAATTAAATTGGGATATTCATGCTGCAGCAGAGCAAATGAAGCTTCAACTTTATGAGCTAGATGAATTACGACTATTTTCATATGAAAATGCAAGAATCTATAAAGAGATGACAAAACACTGACACGACAAGCATATTCAACACATGCAATTCAACCCTGGTCAATTAGTGTTGCTCCACAATACAAGACTAAGATTATTTTCGGGAAAGCTCAAGTCACGATGGTATGGCCCGTTTAAGCTGTTAAAATTTTATCCTCATGGAGTTGTTGATCTTCTAAATGAACAAATTGGTCAAGAATTCAAAGTTAATGGACACAGGGTTAAGCATTACATACATCCAGAGGCAGATTGTTCAAAGGAGGTGTTACTCCTTAAAGAACCAAGCTATTGAACAATGAAAGAAGGTCAACCTGAAGGACCTTAAATCAAGCGCTCCATGGGAGACAACCCATTGTGGAGACAACCACCTCAAACCAAATTTGATCTCTTTTAGTTTTGTTGATAGCTCTCCCTCTTTACCATTTTATTTAATTGTGTTCTTCCATTCTAGCTATTTAGTTTCATCCTTTCACATTATTGCATTCTTTACTTTTACTATCATTTGATCTCTTTATTCTTAATTAATTTTAGTTTGTGGGAAGTATGTGTGACAATTAAATTCCATATTGACAAGTGAGGTTGTATGGTGGCAGAGTGCAGAGGTGAAGCCACGTGTCAGAGGGTTTTAGTGTAGAGTATGTAACCGTTGCTAGAGTAAATGCATGAGTGCTGCAGCAACCAATTTTACCGTTACAGTAACTTAAAAGATGGAGCCTCTCACTTACCGTTAGAGATAAATCATGACAGATAGAGGCATGGATTTGGATAGAAATTGTGAAAAAATCTCTGAAATTAATGCCTTAATTTCGCTGGCCTATGTTTTCAGGATATACACATTAAATTAAAAATATTTTCTTCCCTTATTTATCTTTAGTTACCGGATTTATCTTCACTTAAAAGTCCACTATAAAAGGGAGTCACTGTGCTTAGTGATCTACGACATTATTCCCCATCTCATTTGCAAAGTACAACTCTCATAATTTTTAACCTCTTCTTCTCATTTTACTCTCAGGGACATTAGCCTCAATTTGTTACTGCTATAGCAATGCCGAGGTATAAGAAAATAGCCAGCCACCTCAAAGATCAGTCACGCTTCTAGAGTTACCACGCCAAAGAAAAATATGAAGAATTCATAGAGCCGTGTAAAATTCTGGAAGAAAAATGGTTTCAATTTCTAGAACGACTCACCGGAATTGTGCAAACAATACACAATGTTACAGTAAAGCGAGGATGGTTAGAGTTTTGCAACCACCCTCAAGATCCTGTGCTACCAGTAGTCAAAACATTTTATGCCAATTTGGTAAGCCCTGATTAATACAACATTTGGGTAAGAAATACACTTGTTCCATTAGACTCTGGCGTTATAAATATTTTTTATAATTTACCTGCTGAAATTAATTGTGAGTATGCCGAGTTGCTTGATAAATTTACTCCGAAAAAATGGAACACCATTTTCACAACTCTTACAATCGAAGGGGTATCATCGGTTAACGAGGAAAAGCGTGTAGTTAATAGGATAGATTTGAAACGTATTGTTAAGGTGTGGGTGAAATGTCTGAAATCTAGACTTATGCCAACCACTCACACTACTATGGTTTCACAAGAGAGGTTGGTCTTTTTATATGTCATTGTTCGAGAACTTCCCATAGATGTGGGTAGCATCATCGTAAAAGAAATCCGGGATTGTGCAGTTAAGACTCATAAAACTGCTGCCTTGCTGTTTCCTTACTCATCACCAGCATTTATGTAGTTTCCGGTGTTCGTCTTGATGCAAGAGATGACCATATCAGGAATTATAATGCTTTTATGGCACGGACCATTGAGAGAATTGCTGGTGAGAGTGTTGGAATAATAACTGAACCAGCTGTTGTAATAGGAGCAAGACGAGTTATTGGTTTAGAACAGACAATCCAGGCACTCAGCACTAGTATAACTCAATGTGCTGAAGCTCAGCAGAGGGAAGACGATCGGTTTTGGAGTTATCTACAGCACCTGGACAACCAACTACACCAATTTGCTCTGTACATGAAACGCACTCACCGGAACTTCTCTGATTCATTACTCCAGCAGTACAATTTTGATACCAACACCACAGGTGCTCTAGCAGAAGCCAGTAAAGAAGCCACTGCCACAGATGAACCAAAAGAAGCAGCTGCAGCCGAACCACAGGTAGAGGTAGAATCAGAAGATGTTGAACCATCCGATCAACCTGAGGAAGAAGGTGACAAGTCTGAGACTGATAGCTCACTCACAGAGACAGAGGATAACTCTAAAAAAGAACATGAGGAACCTTACATCTTAACTCAGTCCAAAACTAAGAAAAGCACATTATTTAAGAAGATGAGGAAGAAGACCCTGAAGAGGAACCGTCAATTCCAGTCCTTGTGGGCAAGGCTAGGGGTAAGGGTAAAGCAAAAATAGCAACACCTCCAACCTCTGAAGATGAAATGGAGCAAGTTGATGCCGAGCTGGCTACTGCAGGAACCAGAGTTACACCTACACCTGCAGTAGCCAAGCAGCTACTTGATATCATTGCTACCATCACAGCTGAAGGCCAGGCAACTAATGCATCAACTCCAATTCCTCCACAGCAAACGCTTAGCCAGCCTATTCATACCAGTCCGTGACAATCCAGCAAAAGAAAAGGCAGTACGTCTAAAGGCACTGCTACAGCAACCTCACCACAACCAAAACGAACCAAATCAGTGGCAAGCACGCCAGCTACCCCAGCCACAACTCCTCTCACCGGCCCCGTGCAGAAAAAGACAAAGACATTGCCAGCTACTTCCCCACAAGCTTCACTAAAGGATAAGTTGCGCAGTACATCCAAGAAGCGATGATAACATCCCGTCATGTGCCACAATCCCCACCACAGGGGAGTATTCTTTCCTTGCTAGTTCATTTAATTCATCATAAAAAAAATTATTTCCTTCTGCTTATCAATTTGTATGGTATTTTCTAAGGTATTCCATATCCTTGTCAATTCGTGTGCCTTCGTTATGTATGCTTGTGAGGACACAGCAAATCTCAAGTTTGGGGAGGTTGTGTTTCCGAATTCATGTGTTTATGTTTGTGTTGTGTGAAGCTTTGTTATCTAATATTTGTGTATGGATTTGAAAACCTAATGAAGATAAATTGAGTGTTATTCAGTATTTATGAGAATGCCAAGTAGAGATAGTTATGGATGGAAGTGAAATTATGTCCCGACACTTAGACTTTGGTTGAATTGTATGAGACTACTAGAGTAGAGCCAAAAGAATAGAAAAGATCTTAAGTTTGGGGGGAGAAGCAAGTTTGATTGTCTGTGATACCTTTGAAATAAACTCTATTCCAATGGCTCAAGTTGCTGAGTAACCAGATCTGAGTATGTACCCCATATGCAGAATTGTGTTCAAAGGTAGTGAGAGTTATAAGCAATGTTGTAGCATACATATATATATAAAGAAGTCCTCTGTTTAAGGCATTGAGTAGGCAGGTCTGTTCATAAGCCCCATGTTCAGCCTTGAGTAAAAGATACCTCTAGATAAAATTATATTACAGATATTACTGCAGAAACTCTGATCTGGGCATGGTTTGAGTAATTAGGTGTTATCATTACAATTGATTGACATTCACATGAAAGATAAATATTACAGTGAGGAGGTTGAATACTCCCTAGTTTATCAATCTTAAAATTATCACAGTTTGAGTATGTGAAATTTATACTACCCCATTTATGAATAAAGTGTTATCACTGCTGAAATTCATACAGTCCCTTGGTGATGTTATAGTATCTCTGGAATTCAATCAAATGAGCACACACACTATTGACATAAAGAAGTTTAAGTCTAGAACTGATTTACTATGGTCATTTTCCATGATTGGGATTGTGATTTGAAGGTGGAAGAATTCTTTCAAATTTGATAAAAGAGCTAAAGTTGTGTGCATGATTGTTTGTGTGAAGTGTTAGTATGTGTCATTACTTGAGGGCAAGTAATGGTTTAAGTTTGGGGGTGTGATAACTCTAGGAAATGAGAGTTATTATATCCTTTCTAGACTTAAATTAAGGTCACTTAGAGATCAAATAAGGTGTTTTTATTACATTTTGGTTATATTTTGCGTAAACATTCATTTTAGTTGAGTCTTAATAAGTTTTGTTTAAATCAAAGTAATTTGTGCTAAAAACAGGTGCATAATTGTTGGTTTTTAAAAAGTCTTGATTCATGAGGGGATGTTGAGACATTAGATGAGCAAGAAGAGGAAAGAAGATGGCCACAAAAGAAGTAAAGCACAATCAGGAATAATGCAGTGTGGTTGCGGATGTTAGAGCAACCTGTGCTGTAGCAATCTGGGAGCAATGTGGGAGAAAACTTAGGTGCGGGTCAACCACAGAATCGCAATCTGCTTGTTTCCTAATTTAACGCATGCACGCTCATGGGCTTTTGTTTATCCTAATTTGCAATATAAAAAAGAGGCGTGCACGACATAAAAAGGCGGCAAGGGAATTATCATTAGAATAATTACAAATGAAAGAAGAAGAAGATCAGAATTGGAGAATGTTGTTTCGGCAACATTGAAGAATCGTGCATAATTATTTGGATTTGTCTTTCACTGTGCTCAACTTATAATTATCTTCTTACTTTAATTGTTTTGATGCATCCCGTGATCTATATATTTATGTTTATTTTTCTCATTCAGAATATGAACTAGACTTGTTTGTAGTTGAGTGACAAACAATTCTATGGGTTCTTGACTATTCTTATGTATTGTTATGTCGTTGCTGTAGCATTTTACTCTATTAGCTTTTATGAATATAACTGTTATTTCGGTTGACCACCCATTTAATAGTTTCAGTTAAGATAGAGCAGCAAAAGGGCATGTCTTAGCAGATATTATTAGAGTATTACTTGATCTTAAGTTAAGTTTCATGGATTAAGTTATCTTGAATCTCATAAGGGCAATATTTGAAGTTAAGATTTGTGACACACTAGACATAGGTGTTCACCTTATAGGGTGAAGAGATTAAAGATCATAATGCCATACCATAAGTAGATTAGCAACCGGTCATTGTTAATAGATTTAAGGGTATGAGACTTCCAATATGCGATAGCTGAGGATGCAGATTAATTTTGCCCAGTGCTGCAGCACTTGCCGTAACAACTGGTGCTAACTTGATGAAAAACAGTCAGCTCATAAGGAGAGTTTGATCATTCAATTACCATAATCTCAATTGAATTTTAGACACATTTTATCTAGTATTTCATTACAGTATTGTTTCATTTAATTCTCTCACAAACATCAATTATGATAGAACTTAATTTACGATTGTTGACTTCTGCCTTAAGTTGATTTGCACTATTGTGATTGCTATAGCATTTCGAGTAACATCAATCCCTGTGGAGACGATCTTGAATATTCATTACTTTATTACTTGTTGTGTATACTTGCACATTGGCATTGGTAGTAATTGCTTATAAAAATAACCAACAATATTCCATCACTAGAGAGAGAGTACAGAGAAAATTAAAGGATTCTCTAGGAAAATGTGTCAATTTGGAAGGCCAACCACACAACTCTAAAGAGTAATTTAGCATTATGGATTCAGGTACGCTTTCGCATAATCTGTTATTAATTTTTGGTGATACAACATGAATATTCCTATATTATAGGAGATAGTTTTCACCAAAAGATTTATAGTTCTAACAACATATTCTTAAAATGATGTATGATAGTTTTATTATTAATGCATACTTTAGATAGCATGTACTCAGTAGTGGCGCAATTTAATGATAGAAGCAATAGATTGATGTCTAGTAAGATTAAATAATATGCCATGTTTACTTTTGTTACTTGTTGGTTTTATATGATGATGAATTTAGAATATTTAAGTTTAAAGTATATCTATCTTAGTTTAATTTTTAAGTACAATGAAAAGAATGTCATTCTTTTTGTTTATTTTATGCTCGCAAGTTATCACAATAATACATTTTGTAAAATCAAAATAACAAATAAACTTTAAAGAATTAGGCTTTTAAACATAGGGCAAGTTGAAACTCTTCAAAATCAGTTAAAGCATATTTATAGTTTCAAAACCCAAGTGTGACACTTTTATAAAATTTTAAGAGAATAAAGCCTTATTTAAGATCACCTTTTGAAATTATCCAAAAGCTTGGAGATTGTGCCCTACTTAGTCCTATATTGGGTATGTCCATGCCTATAACTCCAATTATTTTTTCAATTTAAAGATTATTATCTCTTATATTTAAGATTTATTACTTATTACTTTATGATTGTATTACTATAAAAAGAGACTTTTGCTTTTTATTTTTACATACTTGAAATTGAAAAAAAGTTATCTGTAGACAGTTTTTGTATCTATTATTTTTTTTTACTACATTGTGTTACTAATGGATAAATAGTTTAACAAAAATTACTTATTTATTTATTTTTTGAAGTAAACAACAAAGAGTGTGACTATTGGCACCCTTCTAAATACCTCTTAAAACTCCTTTAATTATTTTACAATTTTAACATTTGCTAAAATTACATATTAGTACAATTTCTAATTAAACACCCACTCAAAAGTCAATTTTTTTTTTATTTTAGAAATTAAAAAAAGTTGTTTTTCTCTAATTTGTGGCTGAGAAATTTACCACCGATGGCTATAATAGAGAAAATGAAGACTCATTATTTTTTCTTTTAAATTGAAGAGACTCAATTATTGAAATGGGGTTTAATAATAAAAATTAGAGAATAGAGTTTACAAATAATTTTTTTAAGGGTATTTTTGTCATTGATGGAAGTATTAAAAGAATTTAATAATTTTTTAAAATATTTTAATGGAGTTAATTAAAAAAAGAGTGTTAAAAAATATTTAGAGGGGTAACAATAATCCCACTTAACAACAAAATATTTGTTAAGGAAATTATTTTAAATACATGTCCGAATAAAATAAAGGATTAGGGTTTACAATAAGTTTGGGTTGGGTCGGGTCGGGTCGGGTCCAAGAATCCCAACTCAAACCTTAATTATACAAAGATATATTCTAAAAGAAGGTACTTTACATATTATTTAAATTACTGTATTTAAAATACAATACTTATTTTATATGTCGTGATGCATTGTGCTCTTGCAGCTCCAATTATTTTACACATAATTATGTATGATTTGACTCCTTTTTATAATTGTGCAACTATTAATTAGTTAATACATTTATTTTTTTAGATAAATAAATTCTGAACTCTCAAACCACAACCCTACTAACTATTATTGGGTTTATGGGTTGGGTACGAACACCTGTACTTGTCAATGACCTTTGACCTAATATAACTCAAATTAGAATTTGGACAATAGCATTGTCACATTTGACTTAAACCAAAATCAAAATTAACTTTAATTTTATAATTAGTGAAATGACTCATCCGAATTTATGGTGATATCTGGATTTTAATGTATTTTATACTTAAAAATTACCACACCTCAATTTTAAATAAAATTTTCATGTAATTTAATTAGAAGAACTACCTCCTCATAACACAGGTCTTAATTGATGTTTTATCAACGTGCGTATGTTAAAAAAATAAATAAATAAATAAATTACTAGTAGTGGAAGGTTGGTACTTGGTACCTATGTATCAAAGGAAACAAGTAATTAAGTTGAATATCCCAACCAAGGACCCTAAACCCAACTGTATGTGGCAACTTCTCCCATATATAATATAATATAATATAATATAATATAATATAATATAATATAATATAATATAATATAATATAATTTTTAATTAAATAATTTTTAAATAAAAATGAAAAATGAAAAAGAAAAAAAATCGTACAACGAGGTGATAACTGCTAAGCCCCGAAGAAGAATGCAAGAAACATTACCAAGTTGCAAGAAAGAAGCGAGAGAGCTTTCCGGGCAAGTAACGAAATTTCATCCTTCCATCCAAACTAACTTCCCTTCATCTGCCTTTCTCGCCGCCGCCTTCCTTCATTTCCTTTGTCTTTCTTTATTAATTTTTTTTCCTTCTGACGGACAACATTTTAAAAAATTTAAAATAATTAAAATAATAATCTCTCTTTCACTTGCTCCTCCTCTGCCCACCAGATTTTTCATTTTCTAGGTTTCTTGTTTTTGCAAACGAAGAAAAGTTCAAATTCGACGTCGTTTTCTTTGTAGTAATACATTTCGTTGGTTGATTTCTTCGACTTTTGCGTTAGGAGACATAAGTAGGTTGATTGATTGATTGATTGATTGATGGCTCTTTGCAAGCGCGTGGTTAAATTGGTGGCGGATTCAGGTGTTCGCGTTAATAAATTTCAAGGTTTTAATTTGAATTACTCGAATACTATCGGTTATCGCCAGATTTCGCAGCTTGTTAAATCTAATGGAAAGCGCGCCTTTCTTGTCGATACATTGCAACTGGTACTTTACTTTCTTCAATCTCATTTCCATTTTTTACTTTTATTTTTAATTGTTATTTTTTTTGCAATTTTAAGTTTTAATGTGTGGAAAAAATGAAAATGCTGAATTTTTAAGAGACGGATATTTTGGTTTTTTGTTTCATTTTCCTTTATTTTCTCGTCGTCCAAACAGGATTAGGTCATATTTTGACTTGTGTTAGAATATTAGGAAGTATTTTGACATTTGTTTAACTTTTATATATAAAGGTGAGGGGTTTAGAAGCGCAAGGCGTGCCATCGAAACAAGCGGAGGCAATAACAGCTGCAATTACTGAAGTTCTAAACGACAGTTTGGAAAATGTAGCTCATACCTTCGTTTCTAAGGGTGAAATGCAGAAAGTAAGCGTGTGTTTGTTTTGCACACCAGCCGTTTTTTTTTTTTTACAATGAATTGTAGTTGGTGAAAACCTATGTTTGTTATGAAGATATGTGAAGTTTTGTGTTGTCTGTGACGGTTTTTTTTTTTTTTGTGGTATGTAGACTGAGATGATTCAAGAAGCAAATCTGTCAAAGTTTAAATCTGAAGTGCAAAGTTCTCAGGTAATATTTGGTTATATATAACATTAATATTATTTTAAATTTAAGTTGGGCAGCTGGTAGTTCTTGTTTATATGATGGCATTTGAAGTTCAGTTTGTTAGTTGGCATTCAGCAGTCTTTGTTTTTAATTACACAAATTGCATTGACAATGAAATGATTCAATGAACGAGGATGTGTGGTAATAGTCACTTTAATCAAACATAGATGAAACAATCTCAAAACTATTAGCATAGAAGCCTTTTGTTTTGGTCATTTCAGTAGGTATTCATTGTTTAATCACTTCTTGAATTTGAAAAAACATTGCTGAGCTTATAGAAGAATTATTTTTGCCTGTTGAAATCTTCGTATGCTGCTTCTATTAAGCCATTTCATGCCATGGTGAATGTATGAGTGCGCATGTTGTCAAAGAAGCAGTTATTCTAGCCTAAAATTTTTACATATTGTGAAACAGTGAAGGTGAAGAAGTGGTAGCACTCTTGCATCAAATATCGTGAAATAGTGAAGGCATACAAGTCTGGAAGCAATCTTCCATCAAATTTTCTAATGTACATATAGTTAAGATTTGCTCTTTTACTAAAGTTCACCCTCCTATTAAAGGTCATATGTTAATATAGAAGGCTACCTAGCACTTAGAATAGTCTTTAGTCAATCTGAGTTGTGTTGCCCTCTTTTGTATGACATCCTTGTTGGAGAACTACTTAGGAGTTTGTTGGTAAGAGAAATAGGGTGTTTTGGAGGCGTTGCACGTTAGCTACTTTTGGTGTATTTGTTTTTGTAATAAGTAATGTCCTCTCAGTGGTTCCAGCTTACAATCCTTGAGGTGAGAGATAGTAGTTTTCCTCTTAATGAGACTTCTGTTGTCCAATGAGTTTTTATCATTTTAGTGTTAACTTTGAAATTGATGTGAAATGAGAATATTGTGTTTGCACATTCAGTGCTGTTGTTGATGAATTGATTCTGTCCAGTGGGTTAAGCTTTTCTCAGAACTGTTTTGCTGTTAGGAAAGTGTAGAATTCGAGAATTGATTTTACAGATTGTGGCACTGGCAGTACCTGTACTTCTCTCCTTCAAGTTGTGTTTTGCTTAGAAGCTAAGCTTCAGAGTCTGTTGATTGACTCTTGATAACCTATGGAGACTTGGGGTGGTTCTGGCCACAGAAATTTCGATGAGGCTTATTTTCAGGCAGCATTGGGATCTGATGTAGTTTTTCACCCCCTACTCTTGAAGAGCTGCTAAATTGATTCCATCACGACTTCTAAAAATCTGAAATGAGGGGTTTCAGGGGGTTGCGGTGTGGTGGGGAAGAACAAGAAGTCAAATGAAACTTTGAATAACATAAAATAATTTTGGACGAAGTGAAAAGGCTGGCAGAATTCATTCGTATGGTATGTTTTATGTCTTTAAGATATTTACCTATTCAGAATGCTTACAAGGATCAGATTAAGCTAAATGTAGGGCCATTAGTAATGTTACAATGACTTATGGCCAAAAGAGCGGAGTGGTGGAGATACATGACTAATTTCATCAGGGAATATAATCATTGAAGAAGAAGAATTTCTACAACTAAATTGGACATATGTGAATGACACTGTTTTTTCCTTGGAGAAAGTTATACCCGACATGGATTTATTGGCTAAGATTTTTAATGAGGCAGTTCTCAAGCATGTCTAATGCCATTTTATGATTTATTGATTGATATTTCTTTTCCTTGAGTTTCTGTCCACTAGATTTCTCCTTACCAAAGATCAAATACAGTCATCTTAAAGTGGTAGATAAGGAATGTCTAAGGCAGAGTATTGTGAATTATGGAAATCCACCATCATTTAGTTTCCAAGATGGCTTGAGGAAATGAGTTTGATATCTCCACAACTCCACTTTTTTAGCACATCTTATTATGATGTTACTCATGAACATGCATTTTGCTTATTTGTTTTAACATTTGTCAAAATCAAATAATTGGGGAGGTGGGCTCCCTTGTTGGAGATGGAAACTTTCTCTTTCCTTTAGCTACACTTTGCTATATTTTAATATCTTCTTTTGCCGTTTGTTTCAATATTTAGATAATATGATTTGAGGGTTTACCCCATGGTTGACGAAAGGTTTCATTGTTGATGTAAACAAATTTTATGTGAGGATACCTGCACAGAAACAATTTTGCAGGAACAGTTTAATTATGGTATACTAAATTGAATGTTTGAGTAGACCAATGCATCGAAGAAGTGAAGGGGGGAGAAAGGGAGTGGACCAGTTTTGCACATGAATTTCCATTCAGAATCTGCATTGATGGAAGAAACTAGATTTCATGGAGAAGACTAAAAGGGTGCAATGAAGGGATAGTGGATATGTGTTATAATTACTACTATAGGTGCTCATGTTTTCTTGTTGTGTGTTTGGAACCAAATATTCCATCCAACACATACACAAACACCTATAATCTCACAGGACTCTTCTCCTACTGAAATTTGATGGTGTTGAGAGTTTCAGGAGACAAGATGTCTACATGGTGTTTGGTTAGCACTCATAGAAACATTCATAGAAAATGCACCCTGCTTTAAATTATGTCCACCATTTTGAGAGTGATATATTTACTTTATGATATTTCTGCATTCTCACAAGCTTGACATCTATTTTATTTTCCTTGGTGCTTCTGCAAGTAAAAAGCATACAATCTATACAGTATATATGATTAAAATAATATTATCATACACTTGTATAACTGCATTCTCACGTCTAGATTTCTATGGATTGTTGCATTTGACATCCTATGTCCATGTCAAAGTACAGTGCTTGTGTTCATAATCAATCAAGACTGTTGTATTTGTTTTACATGTTAACTGTCGTATTGCTTTTGAATGTTGGTCTATCTTGTATAGTCTGGTTATATTCATAACAAATTATGAAGAACATACAAAATGCATTTTGGACTGTATCCAATTTTACTGGGGTAGATTATTAACTTTAATTTATTTTCTGTCATTCTCTACTGAAATATTCTGTTTGGAGGCAGCTCAGGCCAGTGTGTAAAATTCTTGATAGAAGATTCTAGATTTTTGAGAATGATACTCTGATAGGATAGTAGTTGATTGCACTGCAAGCGTCTCTGGTCATTGTTGATTCTTTGTGATCAAGCCTTTGTATAATTTGGTTGCAGGAGCATCATTTTTCTATGTTGCAACGTGAAACTGAGAAGCTTCGAAGCGACATAGAGAAAATGCGCAGTGAACTGAGGTTCGTCTTGTAAACAGCTGGCTTTTGACAATTGCATATGTACTTTTTCATAGCGTTTTCAGTTCCCGACTAATTTATTTTGAAACAGGTATGAGATTGACAAGGTCACCGCAGGGCAGCGTTTGGACTTAAATCTTGAAAGAGGGTAAGCAATCAGTTAAATTTAGCTCTCTCTTCTCCATACTGATACTTGTCATCTTTCAAATAAGTAAGATATTCTTCCTTTTCTTCCGCTTCATTTTTTAGTTTTGACCCATAATTGCGTGCAGGCGTATACGTGATGAGTTAGCAAACCAGAATGCAGAAACCACCAACCTCACTAATAAACTAGACAGAGTGAGTTTTGTCATTTTGCATGAGAGATGTTTTGTTTGCCTTTTTTTATTTGGGCTTCATGTTGTGTTTTTTATGGCATTAAACTTGGGTATTTTACATTTTCTACAGGAAATTCATGCACTAAGAGCTCACATGGAGGCAGCCAAATATGATGTAATCAAATACTGCATAGGTACCCTCGTTTCCATATCTGCCGTTGGGCTCGCTATAGTCCGCATCTTGATGTAGTGTTATCTACACTAAGGCATTTATGTGACAATTGCTCAGAATTACTAATTGTCATTCTTTTCTGGCCACATGTTGCCTTTAAAAAATGGATATTAGAGTCATTATGGATTTGTGATAAAGGATATTTCTCTCTGAGAGTAGGCAATTGGTCAGAACAGTAATCAGGTGTTAGCATGTTGGATGAGCTTAATTTGTTTTAGATGGCTCTTTCATTTGATATAATCAAGCTGTGTGTGGCTACTACATCCCTTCGTCTACAGATTTATATAACGTAGCAAAAGGGGGTAGAAAAAGTTCTTTATCACAGTATTGAAACTAAATGTATGTAGCACTCAGTATTTTGGAGGTGGTGCATTATAATTTCCACTGTTGCAAGAATCTTATATGATTTTCCAAAAAAAAGAAAAAATATTTGGCATCTTATTTATTTCGTTAATATCGTCGGGGTATGGAACCCCAACTCAACCCTTTAGTTGTGGCATTTTCCTGCTGACGAACACTATTTTCTTTGATAGATGGATAATTATTTTGATTGAAGTTTTGGAATGGACCGTTTGTTCTCTTTCTGTGTATGTTATTTTATGATTCTAGTGTCACTGATTTGATGAAAGCGTCAGCCGAGAAAATGATAAATCACTTTAGCACTAGTGGCTTAATCTCCTTACTCCTAATCTCAACCACTTCATTTTGATTAGAAAATAATTTAGAAATTATTATCTTTTCACCTGCAAACATGGGTCAAAATCGATATTAAAATCCTTGAACTTGCATCCTTTTTCGTAACACAAGAATAGGAGTTGTAATATTAGGCTGGTAACTCGAATTCGAATGGTAATGAAGATAAGAACTAAAAAATTGATTTCAGTTTTGCCTTCTTTGTCTTATTTATATTTCAGGTGTGGGTATTTTCTTTTTTTATATTGGCATGTTATTATATTATATAATTTTATAATTGATTGAATTTTAATTTTATTAAATCACACAGTTTAGTAATGTATGGAATACTTAAAAAGTGTACTTATACGAGGAAAAAGGAAGTACTTGTATGGAAGAATAACTATATGTACAGAGAGAGAGACAGTTGGGCTTATGAATTTGATGGTGAAGCGGGTGGATTGGTTGAGAAGTAAACTTCATTTAAAATAAATTAGTAAATAAAAATTGATTTGCCACAGGAAAATATGATGAAGTTCTTCTTGTAATATACGTAAAGATGTAAAAGGTTGAGGACAATCCACATTGACAGTGTATTTTAGGATTGATATGCTAGTTGTGACAATGACAAAAGAAATTGACTATTCTTTCTTTTAATAATCTATTTTATGTGATTAAATTCATTAAATTAATCTGTATATCTCGTCTATGTATAAATTCTTTATAATTATCTATGATATCCAAATTTTTATATATATAAATTTTATCCATGAGATATAAATATTCGTAGATATTTAATTTATATTTCTAATTAAAAAATAAAAATAATAAAAAATTAACAACAACAAATCTCAAATTACAAATTCATACCACGGCAAACAAACATGATGATGGGGTCAACGGCAAAGGAAGAGTGAAGGCGGTCCGCGCTGCTTCCTTCATAAGATAGCAAACAAGCATCAGTAAGGTTGGCAATGGAACAAGATGAAACGAGATTTACTAATCCCGCTCCTGTCCCGGTATATGTAAATGGGATTAAAAAAAAGTTTTATTCTCGTCCTTTTATTTTTTTGGGATAAAAATATGTTATAATCTCATTCCGTTAAATATCTTGTTTCTTCTTATTATCCAAAAACGTCTCAAATATAAATAAAAAAATTCTGACTTTTTCTCTTTTAAGGATCATCATAATGTAATATAGCAAAATTCTTCAATAAATACAAAGTAGAATAATTAAATTATAGTTTTATTTTGACTACATGCATATTCAAATATAATTTTATACTAACATTTTTTAATTGTCTATTTGTTTCCATTGCACATACATTAATATTAAGACTTACACTTTAAAAACTACAAATTTGGATAGTAACCAACTTCAACCATGTTAAAATATCTAATAATTTAATAATATAATAATAAACCAAACCAATAGGGTTTGGCAATGAAATGGGATGGGATAGAATTTGTCAATCCCAATCCTGTCTCGTTTATGCAAGTAGAATAAAAAAAAGTTACATTCTCGTTTTTTTTAATTTTTTAAGACAAAAATATGTCTCAATTCTACCCCAAATGAAATAAGATCCCACAAGATCTCATCCTAATAGAAAAAATTGCCATCCCTAAGCATCACCATAGCATGGAGGGGCATAAGGTGCACCGCTGCCATCTTGCGTTTTCTAGAAAACTGACTATACTGAAAAAGATGGCGGTGTATTTAGATTTGCGGTCGTTTAACGATGGTACTTTATGAGCCGTCCTATTTGAGTGGCGCGTGCGGATGTTCCGTTGGCGTTTTATCGGGAAACAATAAAAATATAACAACACTTTGATTGAAAAATTCAAAGCCCAATAGTATTAGTGGTGTCTCGTGAAGTTGCCGGATACCTCCCTGGAATTGGAGCCAAAAGCCGTCGTCAGTGACAAAACTAGAAGTTGCTTGTTACTGATTGGATTGCAATTATAAAATAAAATATTATTTGTATATTAATATTGCTATCAAGGTGCTTTTAGGACTTACATTTTTTTACGAGGGATATTGTTGAAAAGCTAATTTTTTAATTTCATTAATTTAATTTTTTGAAATTAGATATTGGAATTCCATTTAACATGATCCATATCTATCCAATATCTAATTGGATATGTACTTTTAAAAATGTTCTTGTCCATGTCTAAAAGATTTTGGATGGATATTGTTTAGTCTAATTATGGTTGAAAATCTATTGATATTTACATTCATTTCTCTATATTTTTGTGAAAGAGATGTTTACTTTCTAAATCATGCAACTGAGAGGGGAAATTTGAGTCTCAACATAGAGGCTAGGACTCGAACTTTTGCTCTGAGAAATTATAGAATACATCAGAGGTAATGCAACTACCTAATGCTTGTATGATATGTGTAATTGAATTTAATATAATCATCACTTGCATAGTCTCTTTTGAAAATAAATGCACACGTATCAAACATCATTTGCTTATTGTATCGTCGATATGATACTTCCGATATATTCTAGAACTTCTAGGACTCTTGATACCACAATATCAAAAGCTCAAGGGCATACTATCATGTGGCTAAATAATACTATTTAACTTTAAATTATTATTACCTAAATAGTTTTGTCTCATTTAAATTAACATTTTATAACTTATGGATGTTTATACCTAAGAATGACTCTTAAGTGTTAATCTTTATTTTTTATTAACAATTTTAGCAATATAGCAACCACACTAAACAAAATTTAAAAAAATATATTATAAAGATAACTCTTACACATTTTCATAATAATCAACTCTGATCACAATTTCATATGCAGTGGTCATCATGAATGGCTTAATGTAGCCATACATCATATTCCTTGTCTACAAGTTGCCCAGCAGCTTAGCTACCACAATCTAGTTGTTGGAGTGTTTGGTAAATGCTAGTAGCAGGGCAGTAACAATTGATTTTCATTTATTTTATTATTTTTAATTTCATTTATATTTCAAAACAAAAGCTTATCTACTAACCTTTATATAATAGTGTTCACCAAATATTTTTTTACATTTCTTGATAACAGTAGCTAGGGGTGGGCAAATCGGGTTTTGGTTCGAGTTGTTCGGGTTTCGGTTTGGGTTTCAACCCGTTCGGGTTGGAGAATTAAACCCAATCGGGTTGAAAACGCCAACCCGAACCGAATTTAATTCGGTTTGGGTTGGAAATTCGGATCGGATTGGGTTGGTAATTCGGGTTAAAATTTTGGTTCGGGTTACTTTGGGTTAGAATATTCAATCTAAAAATTCAGGTTAGTTCAGGTTAAAACGAGTTGGAACAATTTAATCCAAAAATTCTAACAACCACTTAAAATCCAAAAATCTCAATTCCAAACATCCTTAACAACAAATATCAACTACAAATCATCCTCAATAACATTTCAACAAATCTTTTTAAAGTTAACAAAACATAAAGCAAGTAGTCAAGTACAATAAAGCTACAAAAATTACAAATCTAAAAATTAAAATGGCAAATGGCAACCATGATTAAAAATCTCCACATGAAAAACAAGGCTAATAATCCATCTCCAACACCATCAATACACAACACAACATCTCCAAATTAGCAACAATTAACCACCACCATAGCAAAATATCGAGAAACAATGGATAGAAAATGAAGCAAATTAGTCCATGCTGCAAAAAAATTAATTAAAATTTAGCGGAATCACTCAATATGCCTTAACAATTCTCAATATTACTAGTAGCTTGTTTGTATTATGACTACGCCTTAATTGTAAATTATTATTAAGTTTGATCCAAATCGATATATATAGTTTACATACTTACTGTTGCAACAAAAAATCTTCATATTAGAACACTTGGATGGTCCGCTTGTGTCGATTTACGAAGCTCTACATAAAATAAAAAGACTTGAAGTAAATAACTCTTAACTTAAAGTAAACAAATATTAAAAATAAATAAGTAATAATTAATATTTATACCTTCTGTAAGAGCATCCATAAACTCGTTTTCCTCCACCAATGCTTGAAGGTTTGTCGTTGAATCCACAAAAAGTGAAGTTCGCAACCAATTTTGTGTCAGTATCAATGCCTCCACCATATCAGGAGTCATAGAACTCCTATATTAATCTAAAATGCGACTTCTTGTGCTAAAGGCAGACAAAAAATCTTCATATTAGAACACTTGGATGGTCCGCTTGTGTCGATTTATGAAGCTCTACATAAAATAAAAAGACTTGAAGTAAATAACTCTTAACTTAAAGTAAACAAATCTTAAAAATAAATAAGTAATAATTAATATTTATACCTTCTGTAAGAGCATCCATAAACTCGTTTTCCTCCACCAATGCTTGAAGGTATGTCATTGAATCCACAAAAAGTGAAGTTCGCAACCAATTTTGTGTCAGTATCAATGCCTCCACCATATCAGGAGTCATAGAACTCCTATATTAATCTAAAATGCGACTTCTTGTGCTAAAGGCGGACTCAGATGCAACTGTAGATACCGGAACGGCAAGCACATCTCTAGTTATTTGCGACAAAATTAGGTATTTCAAACTATTAACTTTCCACCATAGTAAAATATCAAATGGAGCACCCAATGCATTAGGCGCTTGATATTCAACCGACTCCATCAAGTAAAGATCTAGCTCATTTGACAATTCTACATGATCTTTAGTGACAGCAACCATCTCGGTGTATTTAGAGAAAGGGTCCTCAAATACCTAATCGTCTTCATCCATAAAAGTCAGCCCACTATTAGCACTAACACTCGCACTCGTACTTGGAAATGCACTTGCACTTGCACTAGCACTAGCACTTGGTTTTAAGTGTTGAGCACTATATGCTTCAAAAAACTTGTTTAACACATCTTTCACCACGTTTTTCATCTCATCACATTTTGTACTATCTTTACCATATAAAGTCTCAAAGCAAAGTGTTGCAAAATTCATTTTCCCCCGTGGATCTAATACAGAAACAACGATCAACAACTTGTTTATCTTCAAATGCCCCTCCCAATACTCCTTAAATTTCTCCTTCATGTTACTTTCTATCATACTAATGTGTGGGTCAAGGCTGTCCACCATTGTATTCAGAGCCTTTTCAACTTTGCAAATCTCGTTATAGCACGTACTAGATGTCACTGTCAAAGAAGAAGAAAATAACAGTGTGGCATCATAAAAAAATCCTCAAAAACCTGACCATCCGACGAGCATTATTTCAATCATAACCAATTTTTTCTTCTCACCCTCTTCTTCACAAAAATAAGCATAATAAAGTTTCCCCTCATTTTCCATCCGATCAAATACCAATCTAAACTTCAATGCCGTCGTTAACATGGTACATGTGGAATTCCACCTAGTTAGACAATCTAAAACCACACTTCCTCTATAAGGTTGCCCATTCTTCCCCAAGATCTTTTCTTACTCTACACAAATTTAAAATGCTTTCAATCTTGCAGTAGATAATCCACATACTTCACAGTATTGCGGATACTGATAATACTGTCGTCAAGCTTTTTCAAGCCCTCACTAACAATAAGATTCATAATATGTGCACAATAATGTACATGGATAAAGTCACCATTCAACACCAATGCACCATCTCTCCAAGTCTTCAATTTATTCGTCAAATAGCTGATGGCAACTTTATTTGCACTTGTATTGTCCACGGTGACTGTGAACACCTTCTCTATACCCCAATCAAGCAAACATTTCTCGAGTTGCTTACCAATCGTCTCCCCCTTATGATAAGAAATTGTGTTAAAACTGATGATCCTCCTGCGTAACTACCAATCTTGGTCAATAAAGTGTGATGTTATTACCATATAACTAGCCGTCGTGATAGAAGTCCAAATATCTGTAGTGGGAGACATTTTTTGCTTCTTATCACATAATAAACTCTTCAACGAAGCCTTTTCTGCTAGAAATATGTCGAGGATATCATTGGTAATGGTTCTACGAGATGGAACCACAAACCTAGGACATGCAACACTGTAAAAATGTCTGAATTCAGAATTCTCCACATGGGAAAATGGCAACTCATCAAGAATAATCATTTTAGCAGTTGCTTTTCTAATAGCCTCCTAATTAAATCCCCTAACCACAACCTGACCAATCTCTTCATCACCGGCACCAGTAGTTTCTTGACTTAAAGTTGCTTGATTTTGTAAATAACTTTCATATTCAAAACACCTTTTCAAGTGATTCGACAAACTACTAGTCCCATCAGCAGATTTCCATGAATATTCTTGGGCGCAGTAGTTGCACTTACACCGATTATAATCTTTTGGCAATCTAGTGACATCATGCCACACCTTTGATCTCAGAGCCATCACTTTTCTTGGCTGAGGTGGTTTTGATGATGTCCTCGATGACCTCTTCCTCTTTGATTTGGATTGGGCTTCAGTAGTCGTTGGTGACATATCACTAAATTCATTAAATTCAATGGATTGAATGTTTTCATGAACTCTTGAGCCATCTGTCTCAAACATCTGAATCATAAATCCATAGCATGATCGCATTAGGATCAAAGTTAATCTATAGCATAAATATAACAAAACAAAAAAAAATCTAGAACAAACATCACAATTAAATATAATCATAAGATTCTATTGTGGATTTGGACGCTCTAGCCGATACGAATCATATTTCAACAGCCACTTATGATTTAGCAACAAAAAATAGGTTCTCATTACAAAAACTCAAAATTTCATAATGTTATAACTTATAATATCCTAAATTGAACAAATATCACAATTTAATTAATAATAACAACAATAACAACAACAACATTTGGGAATATATATAACTTTGCTGAACAACAATTAAGTTAAACAAACAATAATAATAACACTAATAATAACTAGGAATCAACAATTCAACATATTGCCATTTTCTAAATTGAAAAAATAGCACAAATTAATTAATTAACAATCTCCAATTTAATTAATAATAACATCAACAAACCCACTCCAATTTAATTAATAACAGTCTCCAATTGTTCAATTATCAGTAAACCCACTCCAATTTAATTAATAACAGTCTCCAATTGTTCAATTATCAGTAAACCCACTCCAATTTAATTAATAACAATCTTTGTTTGTTCAATTATCAGTCAACAACAAAAAAACCCAATCCAATTTAATTAATAACAATCTCCGTTTGTTCAATTATCAGCCAACAACAACAAACTCACTCCAAATAATTGAATAATTGCCAATCAATTAATTAAAAATACCCAATTTAATTAATAGCAACAGGCTGTTAAAAATTTCAATTCGGGCTGCCAACAGCTGCGAGCAAGTCAGCAACAAAGTGACAAACCGACTCCAAGATCCAAAAATCAGTTTTGAGTAAGCGACAAACCTTGATCGATGGGAAGCTACAGTGTCAACAAATCGTGACCGTGTTGGGCTAAGTGGGATGCGAGGTGAACGCACGGCGTGGCTACGAGCGAGTCGTGGTGGATGACGGCGAGTGGGCTATGGCGAGCGAGAGTGAGAGACGAGAGTTTAGGGATTTTTGTGAGAAGTGAGAAGTGAGCGGCTGTCATCATTGCCGCTGGTAAAAGGTAATGAGACCAAGAGTGTGTCAGAAGTGAGAAAGCACGAAACAAGTATGTGAGAGTTTTTTTTTTTGTTTAATATATATTTTTTAAAAATTTTAAAAGCTGAAACTAAAAAAAAATGGCTTCAACCCTATCGGGGTTAAAATTCGGTTTGGGTTCAATATACACAAAAGATACAAAGTATACTGTTGAGTGTTAGAAAATGCATATTTATAAAGGAGAAAACCATCATTTTACATTTCAAGTCTTACTAACAACCCTTACTTTTATGTATTTAACCTTCTTGTGATTTAATTACATGTGTTTTATTTTAATTAAGTATTTTATGTATTTTAGGGGCATTATAGTCATTTCACAATAAAGGAGATATCAGACGGCAAAACGGACATCACTTTTGAACTCAGGACAGTCGAAAACCTTAGGAGGAGCATAAAAGGAAAAATGGCACTATTCATATGTACGGTACTATTCACGTGTACGGTACTAACTACGTTACTGTTCACAACACTGTTCACATAGACGGATTGATGACGTGGCATTGACCGATGATGTGGCATTGACTGATGAGGTGTCACGATCCTGTTGGGCTAAAATTCTTATGTACTGTTGATGGTGACGTGGCAGCATATCAGTGGATGAAAAATCTCGCGTACGGTACATGCATCACACAGGATTATTTTCAACCAAACCGCGTTACTGTTCATCAGAGTCAAACCGCGTTACTGTTCATCCGAGTCAAACCGTGTTACTGTTCATCCGAGTCAAACCGTGTTACTGTTCATCCGCGTGGTCAAACCGTGGACTGTTGACTGATGACGTGGCGTAATCCTGAGCGTCCAAACTGTTTTTAATCCGATGGCCATGATTTACTCCATGTATCTATAAAAAGGGGGCCTTCCCCCCCTAATTTGATATCTCTGAATCCATTTTTGGGATCCATTTTCTGTAATTCCCTCTCCATCTTGTATTTTCTTCGTATTTTAATAAATTCCCATTTTGCCCCTAGTTCAACTATGAGTGGCTAATTTTCTTTCAAGCTTGGGTTGAAGGTGAAGTCTCAACATGTGTCATGGGCTTAATTTGGTAAATTTATTTTCTCTTCCCCTCTAATTTTTGTGGATGTTTTGACTTCTCGTCGACAAATAATAATAGTCTTGTCTAGATACCGCCTTGGTTACACCGGCTCTCTAGTATAAGGTTATTATTATTTGGCACGATAAGCCCTTAGCACCATATTGATTAGAGCGTGGTTCATGAGGTGTGGATTCCCCCCTCATGATTTAATTGGCATTAATACGGATTATTTAGCCCATGATGCATGTTGATACGGATCCAGATACCCAAGTACGTCATTTCAATATAATTCTCGTCAATTTATTCTCGCCATTTCAATACCAATTTTAGAATTTATTCTCGCCATTTCAATACCAATTTTAGAATTTATCCTCGCCATTTTAATTTAAGTTTTAGCATATTCCAAATCCTTTCCACCATAAATCCAATCACCCATTTACAAAATTAATTCTACACAATTAAAATCCGCCTCCTCGTGGGATCGACACTCGTCACCATAGATCTATACTACAATAGATTCGTGCGCTTGCGAGTACATTAAAATTTGCACAACATATACCTCCTGTAAAAAAGTAATCGAACTAAGAAGTTAAGGGCCTGTTTGGTATTGTTTCTGAATTTTTATTTTCTGAGAATAAAAATGAAAATGAAAATGGTGTTTTGCAGTTACTATATTTTGAATTTAAGTATGCGTTTGGTATCATTTTCTGTATCCTGTATTTTAAAACTGAAAACAGTAATATGCGTTTGATAGACACAATTGATAATGATAAAAACAGAGAATATGCGTTTGGTAGTACCTTTTTCAAAAATAATTTCGACTAAGCATTTAAGTCATGTTATTGTTAGAAAATAATTGTTTAACTAATACATACACAAATATACCATAATAATTTAAACAAAATTATTATAAAAAATTACATGATAAAGTTTTAGTTTTAGCATTAATAAAAAAAAATTACATTGTCATTGTTTTTACATTATAATTAAGATATATATTACAACACATGATTTAAACAAAATAATTATAAAAAATTACGTGATAGACATTATACATTACGTGTGTAGTCATGCCACATAGAAGCTGCAACCAGACTTTACAATTAGAGGGACTACATTTTTTGCAATTTCCAGACCCTAATCAACTGCCTCAGCTTCTGCAGATTGCTACATTGCCATTAAAACTAGATTTCTTTACAGCAGCAGCTACAAATTCTCCCTTATGATTTATGATGGCAATTCCCAGGCCAACATATTGATCTTTCCAACTTGGCTGAGAAAAAAAGCTAACACACCTAAATCATTTTCTTTTTTTAATAACACAAATTCATGTCAAAATGGTATTCATGGAGTGACAGAACAAACTGAACATGTGTATCGGCAACAAAACAACAAACCACATTTTAAAAAAATTAATTCACATTTTAAAAAATAATTACCCATCGAATATAATTCACGGTAGCAGTTTGCCAACATCCAATTAAACAGGACAATTTTCTTATACGAACACCAACTTAATCAATCTCATGCCAACAAAATCATATTTACCAAATAGAAAATAATTATTAAATATTAGAAATAAGGGGAATGATACAAAAAATTACTAGCAAACACAAAGATTCTCAACATTCACCATTTTCCCAAGCAAATTAAAACCCAATGGATAGCAAATTCGATTGTATGCAAGCCTTAAAAAAGAAAAATATTAGCAACTCACATAACAAAGATAGAGCCGAGAGGGCAAAAGCAGTCGAGGTAGTTGGATGGAGCAGCAGTGGTTGCGGAGAGATGGCGCACCAGCGGCGACGGAGATGAAGCAGCAGCTACGTCGATCGAGATGAAGCAACAACGGCACCGGAGATGAAGCAGCAACGGCACCGGAGATGAAGTGCATCAACCGAGATGGGCACATAGAGAGAGAGCAGATCTGGAGAGAAAAGGACAGAAAGCTTGCTGTTGTGTGTAGATCGGCGAAGATAAGGAGAGAGAGAGAGAGAGTTTCGTTGTGAGCAGATCAAGAAATGAGGTAGAGAGAGCACCGTGAGTCAACTTCGTTGTGAGTAGATCAGGAAAGGAGGGAGAGAGAGCCCTTTGAGTTGTTCGTGAATGAGATTTTTTGTTGGCTTTTGTTTTTTGATTTGTTTTTTAGTTTGGTTTTGTAATAAGTAGAGAACATGTTAAACATGTTTTTGCTTTGCTAGTTATAAAAAGTAGATTTGGATTTCTTATTTTGTAATTTGTTTTTGGATTCAGCCCACTAAACATGTATTATATCAGTACTCCGAAAATGAAAATGAAAACACTGGCCCAAAAATGATACCAAACGGGCCCTAAAATCACCTAAATATTTAATTGACTTCTCTATAGGAAATTACTTTTTCTTGATAATAATAGCTCTTACTCAATATGTAACTCTGGAACTCTTTAACTTATAAATATCTAGAAATTGCCTAGAAAATTGTGAAATGAAAAAAACATTTTAAAATAGGACTTGGCTATGGTGCAACTGTGGTACCATATCACAGTTGCACTATAGCTAGACCCTTTAAAATGATGGCTATGCACTTGTTAACTAAAGAATAAGACATGATCTGACATATTAATTTAAATGATCAAAAACAATATACACAAAAGATACAAAGTATGCCTCCGGTAAAAAAGTAATGGAACCAAGAAGTTAAGATCACCTAAGTATTTAACTGACTTCTCTATTGGAAATTAATTTTTCTTGATAACAGTAGCTCTTACTCCATATGTAACTCTAGTACTCTTGAACTTATAAATATCTAGAAACTAACTAGAAAATTGTGAAATGAGAAAAACATTTAAAAATGATGACTATGCACATGTTAGCCAAAGAATAAGACATTATCAGACACATTAATTTATATGATAAAAAATACTATACACAAAAGATAAAAAAGTATACCTCCTGTAAAAAAAGAAATGGAACTAAGAAGTTAAGATCACCTAAGTATTTAATTAACTTCCCTATTGGAAATTACTTTTTCTTAAGAACAATAGCTTTTACTCCATATGTAACTCTAGAGCTCTTTAACTTATAAATATCTAAAAACTCCCTAGAAAAATTATGAAATGAGAAAAACATTTTAAAATGATGGCTATGCACTTGTTAACCAAAGAATAAGATATGATCAGACACATTAATTTACATGATAAAAAATACTATGCACAAAAGATACATAGTATACCTCTTGTAAAAAAATAATGGAACGAAGAAGTTAAAATCACCTAAGTATTTAATTGACTTGTCTATTGGAAATTACTTCTTCTTAATAACAGTAGCTCTTACTCCATATGTAACTCTGGAACTCTTTAACTTATAAATATCTAAAAATTTCCTATAAATTTGTGAAATGAGAAAAACATGTTAAAATGATGGTTATGCACCTGTTAACCAAAGAATAAGACATGATCAGACACATTAATTTACATGATCAAAAACAATATACACAAAAGATACAAAGTATACCTCATGTACAAAAGTAATGGAATCAAGAAGTTAAGATCACCTATGTATTTAACTGACTTCTTTATTAGAAAAAAAAATGAGTATTAGACTTTTTAAGATAGAACAAAAGATTTTTATATTGGAGGTGGAAGAAAAATATCATGGGAGGCGCATCAAGATAATTTAAAGGAGCAAATTTAGAAATTACTCTTTATTAGTAGAGGTGGAATGTCAAGGTGGCTAGGAAAAAATGTATTAGAGGCCATTCACCCCTCGATGGATCATCTTTAACAAGTGATGTTGTCTTCAACAATTTTAAGTCAATACTTTTGCTCTTTTTGGATCTGTGGAATTTATAATGATTAGGTCTTTAGCTAAAAACTATGAATCAACCCCATGTGTGCATAAGTTGTGCGTCCATTGTGCGCTTGCCTACTTGGCTTGGTTTCACGTCCATTTACTATGTATGCGCTATTGCACCATGGGCTTGGCATTCACATAGCACGTGTGCGCCTTACCTAGTGTGCTTGTAATCAATCAATCACAAGCAAGACTTAATTAAATAAATAAACAAAAATGAAACAAAATTATGTTGTCATTATAAATATATAAGGAAACAGTCAATAGTTATTTCTAAAAAGGTTGACGCACCCATGGTGTAACTATATTGTGTGTTTGATCCTCTATTATTGTTGTAAGTGATCATAGTATTGCTCATGATGTTGTCAAAGAAGATGAGATGAGTCTTCTCTTAGTCAATTGCTACTTTCTCAAAATATGTGCCTTGCTTCACTTAGATTGAGTATGAATATGTGTAATTATTTGGTGCAGTGCTTATGGTAGCTCCAATTAATGGAAATGTGATTTCCATTTCCATCTAGTGAAACATTTAAGTTAGGAGTTTTGAGAATAAGTTAAAATAAATCTTGAAACAAAAATAACAACAACAACAACAACAATAATAATAATAGAAGCATAAAAAAGAGAACAAATGATTTCTCCATCAAATTTGTAAGAACAGTAATAAGAAATGTGTATAATTTTACCATCTCAATTAGATGGCAATAACAATTGAGATACCTAATTTGTATCCTAAGAAATATACATAATTTGCGTAAAAGAGATTGTTAGTTTTTCTTCTAGTAAAATTAGAAGATACCCATTAACTCCCTACTATTTTTATAATACTCAATAACCTTCTGATATAAAAAGTTTAAAAGAAAAGAGGGGCAAATGAGTCATTTATTTACTGTTTGATCTTAGATTTTATATATATATATATATATATATATATAGTTGTTATAGGAAATAAATTTTAAAAAATAATAAAAAATACAAGAAAGATATCTTATTATTAATATAAAATAAGTATTTTTGTTATTTGTGGTATTCAATTTTTTTTTATAATTTTAATTTCAATTTGTATATTTTTTAATTTATAATAAATATGAATCAAAATGTATTTAAAAATAAAGGTAACGTTATAAAATTATGGTGACAGGAAGATTATTGGATAATATGAAAATAAGAATCTAAATGGTGTATAATTTCAAGAGGGAATACTACGATTCCTATTTGTATAGTAAGAAATGTGGCATTTGACTTTAATTATTACATAAATATAGAAAACAAACTAAACAATCCTATTAGATCACCTATTGAGGATATGATAGTCCGCAGTTTGCATATTCGGCGTACTATAAATTGTACTACAATAATGCTGTCAACGGCATCACTAGCATACAGGGCCTCATACAAAAGAATATATCACATTTTCTTATCCTCCATCAAAGATTTACTTGTTAAGAACCTAATATCCATATATGAAGTCTTGAAGATACTACTGAAATTTCATTATTTGAAATAAAAGAAATAAAAATACAGAGAGAAATTTAAATACATGCATGAGCTCGATGAGCTAGCAAAAACGTCAATTCTACTACATAACAGATAGATAATTCAAAATATCTTCAGAGGACAAGTGAGTCGATAACTCGGCACGGCAACGAGTCGACACGCTTTCGGAGCAGTGAGTCCAAACATATCATTCATGTCAAGCTCACCAGGGCTCATTCCATCAGGCAACTCCCAGTTAAAGCAATGAAGCAAATGAGCCACGGACAACTCCAAAGCATACAACCCGAGTTGCATACCGGGGCAGGACCTTCGGCCCGACCCGAATGGGATGTACTCAAAATGATTCCCTGTGAAGTCTGGGGCATTCTCGTGCAAAAACCTTGCAGGGTTAAACTTATCCGGATCTTCCCACGCAAACGGGTCTCGCCCGATAGCCCATGCATTGATCATGACCCGTGATTTGGCCGGGATATTGTACCCGGAGACCACCGTGTTCGATGCCGTCTCGTGGAGGAGGAGAGGGATTGGTGGGTGAAGGCGTAGGGTTTCTTTGATGCAACACTTGAGATAGGTGAGCTGCTTGAGGTCGGAGTCGTGAAGGATCCGGGTCAACCCGACCTTGTCAGCAAGCTCTTCTTGCACTTTCTTGAGGTCATGTGGGCTCTTCATTAGCTCTGCCATTGCCCATTCGATTGCTGATGCTACAGTCTCAGTTCCTCCAAACATGACGTCCTGTGAAAAAGAAAATTCAATATATATTAGGCTGGTGCTACGTTACATTAATCGTAATGTACGCCACACATAACAACAATATCATATCCTACCATAAGAATTGTTGTTGTGTGTGGATATACGTTACGATTAACGTAACGTAGCGGAATCCTATATATTAAGCTTTTAATGCCCACATCGTTTTACTCACATGCATACATAATATTAACATAATATAATAAAAATTGTGAGGATTAAATGGTAAAAATCAAAAACAGTTTTGGAGAAAGTAAAATATATTTTTATTTTAATACGAAGAATTAATGTAGAATTATATATATATATATTATAACATATTATGTATACTGATAATATCATGTGTTTTGTCATCTATTCTCATCCCACCGAAATCTGTTGTATTTATGTGTTTTGTCTTCATATGCATGCATATTTAATATTTAATTTTTTATATTAATAAATGCGTATTTTAGGAAAATAATAAATGTGGGTTATTAATGTTCTGGAAAAATGGAAAATAATCATCATTATAGATAACAAAATCACATAAATGTATACATACTTTCGGTGTTGAAATAAGAAAATATTGAGTTTACGATTATTACAGTAGAATTCACAAATGTATGCCTGAAATTCTTTGTTTTTATGAATTTTTTTTTTATTTTTTACTAATAAGTTACATAAAACACTCATTTAACAGAATAATTTTTAAGAAATTTTATTTAATTGGACACTGGAGTTCGATTCTAAATGAGATAGAAGTCATTTATAAAAAAAAAAAAGAAAAAAAGGTTACATAAAAAATCTACAAATATTAGAATTTTTTTTGAAAGTTAATCAATTCTTTTAATAAAAAATAACTCATTCATATCTCCGAAAGAACAATATGAAATATACTTACCATGATGATGGCTTTGATATGATCTCTAGTGAGCTTAGCAGACTGCAAATCATCACCATCACCTTTGGCAGCAACTCCTTCTTCTTCACTATAAAAAGCCATTAATTCATCGACCATATCAGTATCAGCCTCAGCCTCAGCTTCACCATCATTGTAATTAATTTTGCCTTCTTCATCTCGGACATTCTTCTTCTTCTTCTTCTTCATGTGCTCATCAATAATGCTATCAATGAACCCATCTAGTGACTCCCTTGCCCTAGCCATCCTCTTATAAAATCCCCTCGCATTAATCCACCCCATCCACGGAAAAAAATCGGCAATATTAAATGCCCCAAAAAGCTTGGAAAATTCTTGCAGAATCTTCACAAATTCATCTTGCCCATCATGTGAAAACGACCCAAATGCTGCCCTATATGTAATGTTCCTCGTTAGAGCAAACACTAATTCGCCTATATTAACTTTTGAGCCTGTTGTGTTCATCACTGTTTGTAATGTTGAGTCCACCTCTTCTCTTACTGACGCCCACGATTCCTCTCGTCTTCTGCTGAAGAGCTTAATCACGCAGATCTTTCGCATTTGTCGCCAAAAGGGTCCGTAGTTGGCAAACGCCATGTCGGCTCTGTCGTAAGTTAGATATGTTATGGCCACGTTTGCTGGCCGGTTTGCGAAGACGAGATCTTGAGCCTGTTCAGGATGTAACCAGAAATTTAGTTTATAAATTTTTTGAGCGAATAACTTAAAAAAAGTAGTCTGCCTAACCAAAAAACAAAGCATGTGCCTTTGTTACCCTCTTACTTAGAATATTTTTCTAACAATCGTGCGCAGTTGGGTAATCGAAGAGTATTGTTGTCCTAAAAAGGATATATATAATTGTTTCTTCAAAATAAAGTGGTTTCCATAACTATTTCATCAATTCATTCGGGGGTCATAGCCTTTTTTTCAAAATAGTTATTGAGAAATACTAAGTTAAGATAGAAACTATAATTTTTGGATGAATAATTTAGAAAAGTATTTTATTGTTAAATTAGTAGTAAAAAGAAATATAAGATTTTGTAGGTAAAAAGTTTAAAATATATACTCCGATAAGTACAAGAGAGGCCTGATTATTTTTGAATCCGCCCATCTGGTCAATAGAAAAGAATTTAATTTCCATTACACATATATTACATCTTCGCTTAAGGGTGGGGATTTATATTCAAGAGAATATGGGCAACTGACCCAACTTAAAAATAAATTTACTTTAATTTCATATATATTAATTAACTTTTTGGGAAAAGTGTTTTCTAGTTGGGACAATTTTATAAACAAAATTTTGATATCAAGGTCATAAATTATTATATTCTATTGTAATGAATCAATCTAAATAAGAACTCAAAAAATGAGATAGTGAAAAATTTAATCAATATATCTTTCCAACTTAAGGGGGTTCGTATAGGAAACCTGAAGAACTTCTTTAGCCATGTCCGGCGTCGATACGGCGACGACATGAATTGCTCCCATTTGGAGATGGAGGAGGCCGCCGTATTTCTTGGCAAGGTCTGCGAGGCCGCGGTGAGTCAGTTGGTCCATCATGGCCATGTTGCCGATGATCGGATACCCTTTTGGGCCTGGAGGGTATGGGAGTTTTTTACGTAAGGTTGTTAATGAGAAGAGAACGAAAGCCAGTAAGAGAGGAAGAATGATGAAGAAGATTGGTGATGATTGAAGAGTTTGAAGCAGCGAATCCATGGCTGTAAGTCGAATTAATTTGGTTAAGAGATGAGGCCTAATTGTCAGAAAGTGAGTATTGTAACGTTTTTATAAATGAGTTGCGTCTTGCGTAGGCTCAATTAGGACAAAGATCGTTCTGCGTTAACCCAATAAGGAGAGAACAGATTTTGATAAGATATGCACGAATTTTTCCCATATTTAGAGGTCCGTTAGCATATACACCATTTGTTTTTATTTGATTTGATTTCCTGTCTGCTGCTGAAATTAATATATATTACTAACTCTCTTATTATTTTCATAATATTTAATAAATTTCTTAGCACCAAAAAAATAAATAAATGAAAAGGGTGGTAAATGAGGAATATAAATTACATATTTATTATAAAAAATATCTAAAAGTAACACAAAGTGCAAAAAAAATGACTTCTTATTCATTTTTTATTCATTTTGACACCTATATTTCCTTTATTTATTTTAATTTATATGATTTAATTAATTTTTAAGAAATATGAACAAGATTGGATTTGAAGATAATGGTAATATTGTAAAATGATGGTGCTAGAGAACTTACTGAGTATTACAAAAACAGTACATGATAAGTGATATATATTAATTTAGTAAGGAAAAACTAGCAATCTCCCTGTAAAATCTTGAGTTCTAATAATTAAACAAAAAATCTAATAGAGCATTGAAAAATTTAAGGTAACATCCAAGCAAGATTATTGTTTTATTAAAATAATCAATTAACAAAGTAATCTCGCCTAAGTTTATGGTTAATGTTGAGTGCATGAAGAACACCAGGTCGGCCATGCAACTAGTTCCATCCCATAACGGATTGCTTCATCTCTTATATACGAGCAGAGCATGTGTGCAAGCATGAGCCGATCAGAGGAGAGAACAACCAGGGAAACATACCGACCAGAAATATATGCCGAGCCAATACTCATCCCCAGGAAAGCGGGAACACGATCCCACAAAACCGCGGTAGTTGCGTTTCTCCCAGAACGGTTGAAGGACACGCGAGATCCACGTTTGCCCACAATCTAACAGTTAGAGTCCCATGAGGGGCTACCACCACCCGAAAAAGGAGGAATCAGGGGCAAACGGAAAACGTGGGACAAAGGGCGGCTATAAAAGAGAAAGACATCGAAGAAGATAAGGAGAGAAAAAAGAGAGAGAGGGGAAACGCTGCCAAATTGCAACCAGGCCATTTCCTTACAAATTTCCTGAAATCATATTACACTGTTTTCCCGTAAACACCTTGTGCTAACTTAGGCATCGGAGGGTTTACGCCGGCAAAACCACCGGCGTCTCTGATCCGTTTTTGGTGAACGCAGGTCTAGCGAGGGAAAAGAAGGTGATTCCAGCCTGAGTGGTTCGAGCAACAGTCAATAACGTAAACGTTGGTGAAAGAATCTGGTCGGTCTAAGGACGAGCAGATTTCAGCATCAACATTTTGGCGCCGTCTGTGGGGAGCTGGATAAAAAGCTACCACCGAATTAGGAAGTACCGGAGAAACAGCGAACGGTTAAACATGGATGTGACGAGGAAGGACGCTCTGAGGGAGGATAACGAAGCTGGGGAAACAATCACTCTTCGGGAAATTGCAAATGAAGCCCGAGAGAGGATGACGCAAGATAGACTGGAGCGGATGGAGAAACAAATGGAGACTCTTGCGGCCGTATTGTTTGAGCTGAGGGACGAGCGGAGAAGAGATTGCGAAACCCCCGTGGGAAGAGATGGAGTTGGAGCAGAACCCAGCCTCCGGGGGCGTAGAGTCGGGGAAATCCCCCCGTACGGAGACCAACCTAACGGGGTGCATCCCCACCGAAGTACTGGTCGGGTCCCAGGGGAACACGTTGATGAAGGGAGAGACCAACCTCGCCCCGGACGGACACTGGAAATAAATGGCCGAGGGGCCAGTGTTGATGAAGGAGAGCTCAGACAGCGATTGCAGAACGCCGAGCAGGAGCGAGACCAGATAGCTGCACGTGATCCTGATCGTGCTGTAGAATTGGAGGGGGAGGTGCGCAGATTGGCGCAGGTGATAGAGGAGATGCAGGGCAAGAGAAAGCCCCCGAGCTGGAGGATAATGCTAGATGAAGAATCTCCGTTGTCAACGGAGATCATGAGTACCATAATCCCAAAGGATTTCCGCTTCCCCGACCTCAAATACTCCGGGCGAAGTGACCCGTTGGTACACATTGAGCGTTTCAACGACATGACGGGTGTGCAGGGGCTGACACCAGCTCAGAGATGTAGGGTGCTCCCGTTGACCCTAGAGGGACGAGCCCGAGAATGGTACCGCAAGCTGCCCCGAGGAGGAATAAAGGGGTATGAGCAGATATGCCAGGAGTTGGCCGAGCAGTTTCGGGGGGCAGTGGCCCCAGAGGATGACATGATGGAATTGATGGGGATGAGACAGGAGGAGCACGAGTCCCTGCGAGATTTTATAAAGCGATACCACCGAGCCGTACTTGATTTGGGAGCTTTCAATCACCCGCAGGCGTTGAAGGGTTTAAAGGAGGGTGTGAGGATAGGCCGGCTATGGTATAACCTGAGAAGCCCCCTGGTGCAGAATTATTCAGCAGGATATGAGCAGGCAAAGAGAGATATCGAAATAGAGGAAGAAAAATCGGCAAAGATAAAGAGTGAACAGCTGGAGGAGCTAAGACGAAAGGAAAGGAGAACTCCCAATGGGAGCAGGTCGGGAAAGCGAGCTGGGGAACCCTCAGAAAGGGGCGGAACATCAGCTAGATCCCGCCCTTACCCCATAGCTACAAGATCACAACAGTTCCAGCACAATCGGGCTCAGCCTCCACGTCTCCCATTCCCAGATCGGCAGCGAGAATTCCGGCAGATAGCTGCCGACCCCTATCATAACACTCCTTAGAGCATCACATGCAACCAATCCCAGGGCCAGACGACCAGATCAGTTAGCAACTATGCCAGCCCGAGATGACGTTCATGATAGCCGAGCCGTTCAGCTGGTAGACCAGAGCTTGACATATAGACAACACACTCCACTAAAGATCTCCATGGAGGAATTGTATGAGAGGATTGAGGGACGAGGCCTGCTATACCCCCCGGCCCCAATAAAAACCAACTCACCGACGGGATAAGAGCAGATTCTGCAAGTTCCACGACACTCACGGTCACACTATCAACCAATGCCGTGACCTGAAGACTCAGGTGGAGGATTTAGTGAGGAACCGATACTTGGACGAGTATGTAGATGGAATATCCCCTGCCACGGAATCACAGTACACACGGGATGAAGGAGTTGAGAGGAGTTTAGAACGTGAGCAGCCGACCGTCCGTGTGATAGCAGGAGGGCCAACATTGGCCGGAGATTCGAACAGGGCGCGGAAGAACTATGGGAGATACGCCCTGACTAGCAAAGAAGTGCTTTTCAATTTGCCAGCAGCCAAGAGGGCAAAAGTACGGCAAGTTCCTATTATGTGGACAGAGAATGACGAAGAGGGCATTTTGTACCCTCACGAGGATGCACTGGTAATTAAAGCGTTGGTGGCCAGTACAGAATTACGGCGAATACTGGTAGATACGGGCAGCTCAGTAGACATTCTGTTTAAGTCGGCCTTAGATGATATGGGGATTTCAGACTTAAAGCTGGAGCGAACGAATACATCCTTGAAGGGATTTGGAGGGGGACGGTTAACTCCCATGGGGGTCATTGAACTCCCGATTACTGTGGGGACAAAGCCATTTGAAAGAACGATGATGCTGGACTTTGTAGTGGTAGAGGAAAGAAGTCCTTATTAGATGATATTGGGGAGACCATTCATGAGGATAAGCCAATGCGTAATATCCACGCATTATCTGGCGCTGAAGTACCGAATAAATGGAGTTGTGGGTGTAGTGAAGGGCGACCAGAGAATGGCCAGGAGCTGTTATGCTACAGCGGCCAAGGAAACGCTGCAGGTGACCTCTCTGGATAATCGAGGGGATTCAAAAAATGGCCGCCAGGAACCTGTTGAGAAGCTGAAGGAAGTTGTTGTAAGCAGGAGCGACCCTAGCAAAGTGGTTAAGGTCGGATCAGAATTAGGCGAAGCAATAAAAGGCGAGCTGGTGAAGTGTCTACAGTCCCATGCGGACATATTTGCCTGGTCTCATGAGGATATGCCAGGTATTGACCGCGGGATAGCTTGTCACAAGCTGGCGGTCAAAAGAGGGGCAAGGCCGGTGAGGCAGAAAAGGAGGTGCTTCAACCACGAAAGGTACGAGGCCATAAATGCCGAGGTGGAAAAGCTACTGAAAGCAGGATTTATAAGGGAAGCTAAGTACCCGGAGTGGATTTCCAATGTGGTACTGGTAAAGAAGGCCAATGGGAAGTGGAGAATGTGTGTAGACTTCACGGACCTCAATAAGGCATGCCCGAAGGACAGCTTCCCCCTGCCGAAAATAGATCAGCTGGTGGACTCAACCGCGGGTCATAGTCTGCTCAGTTTCATGGATGCCTTCTCCGAATACAACCAGATACCCATGAACGAGCAGGATGAGGAAAGCACCACCTTTATAACTAACATGGGTTTATTTTGTTACAGGGTGATGCCCTTTGGCCTGAAAAATGCAGGAGCTACCTATCAAAGGTTGGTGAACAAGGTCTTCAAACCATTGATCGGTCGCACTATGGAAGTATATGTGGACGATATGATCACCAAGTCAAGAGAACCGAGGGATCATGTGAAGCACTTGGAAGAGACTTTCGAATTGCTGAGGAGGTACAAAATGAAGCTGAACCCGGAGAAATGTGCATTTGGGGTCAGCTCGGGCAAATTCTTGGGATACCTGGTGAGCCATCGAGGTATTGAGGCCAACCCGGAGAAGATACGGGCGGTGATGGAAATGAGGTCCCCACGAACAGTTAAGGAGGTGCAGAGCCTTACGGGGAAGCTGGCAGCATTGAACCGATTCATTTCACGAGCCACTGATAAGTGCCACCCTTTCTTCCAAATCATAAAGAAAGGAAAGAAGATGGAATGGACACCAGAATGCGAGGAGGCATTTGGACAGTTGAAGGAATACCTAGCCCGCGCCCCGTTACTATCAACTCCGAGAGAGGGTGACCAGCTGCTTTTGTACTTAGCAATCTCCAAGCGGGCTACCAGCTCGGTCTTAGTGAGGGAGGAAGAAGGGAAGCAACACCCGGTATACTACACGAGCAAGGCCCTGGTGGACGCAGAAACCCGATATCCACCAATGGAGAAGTGGGCGTTGGCTCTGATAACAGCAGCACGTAAACTCCGACCATACTTCCAAGCCCACCAGATCGTTGTAATGACCGACCAGCCACTTCGGCAAGTACTCCAAAAACCAGATGCGTCTGGTCGGTTAGTAAAATGGTCCGTGGAGCTGAGCGAATTTGACCTGTCCTATAGGCCCCGAGGAGCAACCAAGGCCCAAGCCCTGGTAGATTTTATGGTGGATTGTGTTGAGCCGGGGGAAGAGGTCCAAGAGGAACAACCGGAGGAGCAAGAGGATTCAAAGGGGACATGGCTGGTAATGGTTGACGGGTCATGTAGTGAGCAAGGGTCCGGAGCAGGAGTGGTAATACGGAGCCCAGAGGGAACCGAGATAACATATGCGGTGAAGTTCGAATTTCAACTCACAAACAACCAAGCTGAGTATGAAGCCTTTATCACCGGGCTCGGACTTGCACACGCTCTCAGAGCAGAAAGAGTTGAAATTCGAGCAGATTCCCAATTGGTGTGTAATCAGCTCAATGATCAGTTTCAAGCGAGGGGAGAAAAGATGGGCCTTTATTTGAAGAAGGCGAAGTAGATGGTTAGGCTTTTCCAAGCAGTGGAGGTAAAGCAGATATCCCGGAATGAAAATTTCCGAGCAGATATGCTGGCTAGGATGGCAGCCATTGCAGACCCAAAATTACCGAAATCGGTTCCATTAGAGGTAAGGACCTCACCAAGTATTGAGGAAGAAGCAGAGGTGATGAGAGTAAGTATTGGAGAGTCCTGGATGGACCCGATTCGCGCATATGTCCGCGATGGAGTTTTACCAGAGGACAAAAGGCAAGCAAGGAAATTAAAATGCCGAGCAGCAAGGTATACGCTACTGGATGGAGTGCTGTACCGCCGAGGGTTCACCTTGCCCCTTTTGAGATGTTTGGATGATGAGGAGGCGGATTATGTGCTGAGAGAGATTCATGAGGGAATATGCGGCAATCACTCGGGAGCAAGAACTTTAGCCTTCAAGGCACTCCGGCAAGGATACTTCTGGCCAACCATACACCAGGACGCCAAAAGGATGGCAAAGAATTGTAAAACATGCCAAAGCTTCTCCGAGGTTCCTGCACAACCCCCGGAAAAGCTGACGGCGATGACATCCCCATGGCCTTTCGCCCAATGGGGAATCGATTTGATTGGTCCATTGCCTAAGGGACGAGGAGCGGCGACATATGCAATTGTGGCAATAGATTACTTCACCAAATGGGTGGAAGTAGGAGTCCTCAGCCAAATCACAGAGAGGAAGACAACAGATTTCATTTGGAAAAATATCATCTGCAGATATGGGATCCCCTACGCCATCATCACAGACAATGGGAGGCAATTTGACAACGGCAACTTCAGGGAATTTTGCCGAAACCTGGGGGTGGACCTGAAGTTTTGCACCCCCGCACACCCCCAGGCAAACGGACAAGTGGAAGCGGCCAACAAGGTGATAAAGAAGCTCCTAAAGACTAGATTGGGAGAGAAGAAGGGAGCTTGGGTCGACGAGCTAGCAGGAGTACTGTGGGCCTACAGGACAACTCACAAAACCGCCACAGGAGAAACACCGTTCGCTTTAGCCTTTGGTCATGAGGCGGTAATCCCAGCAGAGATTGGAGTGGGAACACATCGGACGGAATATTTCATTGAGGAGCAAAATGACGAGCAGATTTGCTTAAGTCTGGACCTGCTGGAGGAGAGAAGGGAAGGAGCAGCACAGAAAGTGGCCCAGTGCCAGCAAAGGGTCATGCGTTATTACAACAAGAACGTACGCGTAAGGCAGTTCCGAGCAGGAGATTGGGTACTTAGGAGGGTGAACCAGAACACCAGGAATCCTAACCATGGCGCTCTTGGCCCAAAGTGGGAAGGTCCGTACAGGGTGATACGAGCCACTGGACCGGGAGCTTATAAGTTAGCGTACCAGGATGGACGAGACGTGAAAAGGTCGTGGAACGCCGAACACTTGAAGAAATATTTCCAGTAAGCAGAGTCCTCTACTGAATTCCCATTTTGATAAGTTATTTCTGTTAACCGCATGACGGCTTGATGCGCATGTAAATATTCAGTAGTTTTGTAATACACTCAAATTTGAAATAAAGATGAATTCAGCACGAAATCCCTTTGCTAACAAGCTCAACAAGAATTTTACTAAGGCCAGCGAGTGCCTATTTCTGTTCGGTCAGTGAAGACCAGCAGCTAATTTTCCTAAGGCCAGCGAGTGCCTATTTCTGTTCGGTCAGCGAAGACCAGCAACTAATTTTCCTAAGGCCAGCGAGTGCCTATTTCTGTTCGGTCAGTGAAGACCAGCAGCTAATTTTACTAAGGCCAGCGAGTGCCCATTTCTGTTCGGTCAGTGAAGACCAACAGCTAATTTTACTAAGGCCAGCGAGTGCCTACTTCTGTTCGGTCAGTGAAGACCAGCAGCTAATTTTACTAAGGCCAGCGAGTGCCTATTTCTGTTCGGTCAGTGAAGACCAGCAGCTAATTTTACTAAGGCAAGCGAGTGCCTACTTCTGCTCGGTCAACGAAGACCAGCAGCTAAAGCTTCGAAAATTCCACTAAGGCAACAAAGTGCCTGTTTCTGCTCGGTCAACGAAAGACCAGCAGCTAATTCTACGAGAAGTTTACTAAGGCAAGTAAATACCTACACCTACTCGGTCCACTAAGAAACCAGCAGGCAAGATCAGATAAGTCGTGCAATTATTTTGCAGAAGCAGTCTATGAGTAGACATTAAACAAGGGAGCCAATAAAGAACATCTAAAAATTTATTAATGTTCAGTTGGTTACAAAACTAATGAAAATCTAAAGTCTATACAAAAATAGACCTAAGGGTTAGGAGGGACAGCGGCTTCAGCAGGTGAAGGATCTGTTGTCCCGGGAGGTGGGAGGTCAGCAATCTCGGGAGGAGGGGGCACGGACCCCTGTCCCACTTCAAAGACACGCAGCCCAGCTTCTCCCTCCTGCACCCCATCCGAAGGAGCATCCACCTGTTCCTGCTCACCTTGCTCCTTATCTGCTTGGTCGACCCCCGCCATATACCGCTGCACTCCGGCCTCCAGCTTGCTCATGTCCAGCTCGGGATATTCATCCTTAAGCACAGACATGATACACTTATAGGAGAAGGCAACCCCAGAATCATACTCGGCATCCAGCCGGTCGTCCACATCAGCGGATTTGCCTTTCTCCTCAGCCAGCTGCTCACCCAAGGATTTAATTTCCTCCTCAAGGGTGGCCCTCAGAGTATCCCTTTCAACTTGAGTAGCCTGAAGATCAGATCTCAGGTCACCCAACTCGCCCTCAAGCTGGGAGGAAGTGGACTCAGCAACTGCAACTTTCTCCTCTAGCTCCATATTCAGCTTGTTCAGCTCAGCCAGCTTCTCCTTGGAGCGATCAGCAGAGTCAGCCTTCTTCTTCAACTCCTGATTGTCGGCTTGAAGCTTCTTCTCATGACGCGCGGACCCGGTCTTGTAGCACGAGACCATTGTGGCCAGCCTGAAGGAAACTCTCTGAACAGAAGCAGCCAACTCGGAGAGGCTCATGCTCTCGATGTCCTTCACCATCTTGGGCCCAACCGATCTTTTATAGTCTTTCTGATATGGACTCAGGTAATCACCTTGATCCCGAGACGGGAGAGGAGAAGATCGGTCCCCAGACTGCAAGCTGACCTCAGGGCCCTTGTCGGAGGTTTTATCCCCACCACTCTTACGAGGTGGAGGAGGAGGCAGAGCAGGAATAGGCGCCTTAGAAGGACCAACGCTAGGTTTCTTCGGAGGAGGAGGAGGGTTGCTAGAGCTGCTCGGAGCCCGACCACGCTTCCTGCTCATCGCGCTGAGGATCTTGTTATCCATTCCAGCGGCTAAATCCACTAGGCCCGAACCGACCAGGTTTGTTGGAGACAGGAGGTCTTGGCAGGTAGAAGCGTTCACCAGAGCAGTTTCCACCTGAAGCAAGGGTCGATCTTCAAGCCCCCCGATCAGACCCCACGACTCTGAAATAGCACAAAAGGTTAAAGAACCCAATAAGTAGCAATTTAATTAAGAATATAGGCAAAAATGAGCGACCTGGGGTGACAAAATGGGTGGGAAGATAAAGATCCCCACCAAGCGACCGAAATGCTGGGCACCATTTCCCTCCAGCAAAGAAGAATTTGTTCTTCTAATTTTTGCAAGAAGATGGAAACCCAGTGATCGGTTTCCTCTTTGCAGAACTGGACATAAAGTAGTACCAGCCCGCCTCCTTCGGGCTACTCCGCAGCTGATACAGATGTTTCACTTCAACAAGGGAAGGCTCCTCCAACCCGCACCTCTCCCACAACACAAACATTGCCGAGAGAACCCTCCACCCATTTGGGTGTAGCTGACCTGGGGCCAGGTGCATACCGCTCAGTATCTTAGCAAAATAAGGTTGGAGGGGCAGCCGAGCTCCTAGTTTGAAACTCTCCAAGTGCATCGTCACATACCCTTTCGGAGGCCGACTGGGGACATCCCCTTTTCCAGGAACTACAAGAAGAATCTCGTTGGGGATATTGTAGAGATTCCTAAGTTTAAATAAATCGGTGGGGGTAGTGGCGCAAGCCAGGAAATCAATAGGGTAGGAATCAGCCTCCACCCTATGACCTAGGTGCCTTTTCTGAGCAGGTCGGCTCGGTCCGGAGCTGCTTCCCTCACCATCACCTACTCCTTCAGGGAACCCAACCCCACCAGAACTGTGATTCTCACCAGAGCCCGACGCAGGTCCACCTCTATTCCCTACAAGCTCTAATTCGGGGGAAGGAGAGATAACCAAAGGGCGTGGGTATTCAAGGGTACTCCTGCCATGGGAATGACCTACACTACTGGAGGGTCCTAAGTTATCAGTGGGTATTGGCACATCGAAGCCTGAGTCCCCTGACTCTTCATCACCCTCATCAACAATCAACTTCCTCTTCCGATTTGACATACCGGAATCCCAGAAAGGAAACAGAGAAAACTCGAGTATATGGACACAAAGAAGGCAACACAGAACCCAATCAACAACAACCAGAGGAGAAGTTAAAAGGACTATACCTGGAATAGACTGACACTGATAGCGCCGCCGTGACACAGAAAACACCCGGCTAATGGATACTCCGGACGCTGGAAGTGTGAGCAAAGTACAGAGAGAATTTGGTTGACGGCGGAGAAACGAATAACAAAATGATGAAGACCCCAGTTTAGGGATTTAAAACGAAAAGGGGAAAAGGGAAGCATTTAAGTGATGGGATATGCCAGCTCACCCCCCCCATATATCGAGGATGGATAGCCCGTCGTTTCAAATTTCAAATACGAAGAGTCTGGAGATGCCGCGTCACCAACCGTTACAAGGGGCCAGGTTAGATGTAAGCCCAGATATGCTATGTACAGGTCACTTAGGCCCATGCTCAGATCGGGGCCTCCTCAGTAGAAAAATAATACATCAGGTCAGGCCCGTCTCAGTAAAAAGAGGGTCAGATGAGAAGCTCCCTAGGCTGGTGTGATTTGACCATCAGTTTCTACTCTTAACTCATTTCACTCGCCAGACCAGAAACTGGGGGACTGGTGTTGAGTGCATGAAGAACACCAGGTCGGCCATGCAACTAGTTCCATCCCAGAACGGATTGCTTCATCTCTTATATACGAGCAGAGCATGTGTGCAAGCATGAGCCGATCAGAGGAGAGAACAACCAGGGAAACATACCGACCAGAAATATATGCCGAGCCAATACTCATCCCCAGGAAAGCGGGAACACGATCCCACAAAACCGCGGTAGTTGCGTTTCTCCCAGAACGGTTGAAGGACACGCGAGATCCACGTTTGCCCACAATCTAACAGTTAGAGTCCCATGAGGGGCTACCACCACCCGAAAAAGGAGGAATCAGGGGCAAACGGAAAACGTGGGACAAAGGGCGGCTATAAAAGAGAAAGACATCGAAGAAGATAAGGAGAGAAAAAAGAGAGAGAGGGGAAACGCTGCCAAATTGCAACCAGGCCATTTCCTTACAAATTTCCTGAAATCATATTACACTGTTTTCCCGTAAACACCTTGTGCTAACTTAGGCATCGGAGGGTTTACGCCGGCAAAACCACCGGCGTCTCTGATCCGTTTTTGGTGAACGCAGGTCTAGCGAGGGAAAAGAAGGTGATTCCAGCCTGAGTGGTTCGAGCAACAGTCAATAACGTAAACGTTGGTGAAAGAATCTGGTCGGTCTAAGGACGAGCAGATTTCAGCATCAACAGTTAATTTTTTATAATGCTCTATCAGCCTTCATTTTCTTTAGCATTTTCAAAAAGTGACATATCCTAAATGATGTGGCACATAATTTAGTTTTGATTTGTTGGTAATGTGACGATGATAAGTCAACTATTACTAATTGATTGGTGCCATTTCATTTGGCATACCAATTTTGTAAGGCTATCGTTACTCCTTTTTTTTCATTCATAATATTTGTAATTGAGTAATGAAAAACATACAAAATTTGGTATAAAGTTTTATCCTAAATAATGTGATACATGACATGTTATTCATGATAGTGTCAAAAGTCTATTAACTTGTATCCCAGTTTCATAAGTATATTATTACTTTCTTAATTATTCTTTGACGGTCTTTTTTTTTTTAAATCGATTTGGATATTTGATCTCTGAATCTGAATGACATGTTTATTTTTTTCTTTTTAAATATGAATCCAAGAATTAAGTTGTTTGCTTTTCTCAAATTAAGGAAGTCTAAAAATCCATACTTTTACATTTTTACCTTTATAAAATTTTAAATAATAAATAAAATTTTGTAAAAATTAAAAAATTCTTATTAATATAAATCCCAATCATTGCGGGTACAAACAATGTGATGAGGGTTAATTGTAGGATTTATGTAAATGAAATAATTAGGCATGGCATTTCGAAAATAATAATAGTAATGAGGCACGGATGGTTGAAAAAATTTGACAAACTAAAGTCATTTTGTTTTAAAAAAAATATATTTGAAAAATTGTCTGAAATAATTAATTCCAGTAACATTAAGTATTAAGCGAAAAGGCCCAAAACCAAACCCCCTGTCCGCCTCCTCCCCCAACGCGTCTCTAATAGAGCGTCCAGCTATGCTGTCATTGACGCTTCCAACCCCAGTATTTTGGCTTAATTGTAAATCAGCCGTTGGATTTAAGGCATTCCAATTTAACAACGGTACTGGGATACCAGCAAATCCAGTGCGGTGAATATTATATATAAAAACTTTCCCTTTTACTAAACAAAATCTACAAATCTAAATTAGAAACCCACTCCTAAATCTCCAAATATAATTTTCATCAAAGTTCACTAACCATCGAAAATCCAACCTAATCAGACTTCATCAAATGAACAATTCATTCCTACGTGCAACAGCAATCAAAGGCCTGACTTTGGTCGAATTGTCGATGGTTTTGGTGCAGGGTCTGCAAACTCATATTGAGAGATGAATCCTAATGCACAACACTATTTTGGTGTAACACCAACACTAAAAATGTACCTTTTTCACACTAAATTACTATTTCATCTCCAACCCATTTACACCAAAAAGAATATTCTTCTTTTTATTCCTTTAATTCTCAAGATTTAATTCAATTAACACAATAAATATTACTATTATTATAGATAATTAAGTAATAAGTAATTTTATATCGATTAACAAAAAAATATAGAAAATTATTAAATTTGCATTTAATTAACTAAATTAGTACATTATAAAAATTAAACATTACATTAATATAGAAAAATACAATAACAATAATAAGTGCATTATGAAAATTAAACATTACATTAATATAGAAAAATACAATAACAATAAATAACAACAATAATATAGAAAAATATAATACAATAACAATAATACTCTAGTTATTCGAAATAATATTGACCAATATTTTGATAATATTGGAGGATCTAATAATGATCTCCCACATTACTAAATAATTGTTCTATTTATGCTAGTAGTAGTAGCTTTTTTAATTTGTGTTAATTTAATTTTGTAATATGTAATCTAGTAATTAATGTTATTGGCATTTTATTTTTATTATTAATTTTTGTGTTGAATATTTTTTATTTAAAATATTAGTATAATATTCAAAAATTAAAAAATGAAATTAAAAAAATAACAAAAAATTATAATAATAACTTAAATATTATATAAAATAGGACATATATGTAAATAAGATAAAGTAATAAGGATATTTAAGATTTTTTTTCCCTAGCACCAAATATGGTGTAATGAATAGTGTTGCACCATATTTGGTGCAATACTAATCATTATACCATTTTGGTGTTGATTTTGGTGTTACATTGGAGAAGCATTTTACACCAAAAATGATGTAAAAGGTGATTTGGTGTTAGATTTAGTGCTACATTGGAGATGCCCTAAATCTTGAGAGTTGAACTTCGGTTATATATAATTTAAATGAAATATGATTGCCCCACTTATGAGTTTATAGAACTTTTTTTTTTAATTGGCCATTTTTGTTTGATTTCACTATTGTTTGGGATTGGTAATTGTGGTATATTGTCTAAAAATTTAATTTTGTATGTCTTGATGGTCAAGAATTTGAAATTTAAACTTTTTTTTCTTAATTGAAGGGGTGATTTAAGACATACACAATCTGATTGAAGATATTAAGAAATTTGTAGTATGTAATTTGGCTGGAAGACTTTCCAGCAGCTATTATTAATGTTTGCTTTTAATTTATACAATTTATTTTCTTTAAAAAAAATGTTACTTAGAACCATTTGCTGCATATATTATGCAATTAGTTGTTAGGAACTCTTACTTGCATCGAACCAGCTTTTGCGTTTATCATTCAAAAGCTGTTACTCTTATGGAAACTTTGTTGCATATATTCAGCAAGTAATAGTTCGCAAGCTTTCATTAGTTAGTTGAAACTTTTAGCTTAAGAGATAAAATGGTTGTTAAATGGTTGCTGAGGTATCTTAGGGAACCTCAAACAGAGGTGTGCTATACAAAAAAGCGGAGGATTATACAATCAACATTGAGAGATATGTTGATTCAAACTATGTAGGTTATGAGGATGAAAGTAGTTCACTGACAGAGTACCTGTTCAGGGTAAAAAGTAATACAGTAAGATAGAATCTTGAAGTCTATTCTGCAATCTGTGATAGCTCCATCCACAACCGGAACTGAGTATGTCACTTTGGCAAAAGTAATGAAGGAGTTAACCTGGTTAAAAGGATTGATTAAGTAAATGGTGTGAGATTTGAGCACTGTTGTGTGTTTTGTGATAGCCAAAGTACGATAGATTTGAGTAAAAATCGGCTGCATCACAAGAGAACAAAATCAGTGTAACCTCTAAAAATCAATGTATTTCCACCGTAAAATCCTTGACAATTAATAAACTCAGGAAGAGTGTGTTTGTCTCGTGGATTTAAGCCTAATAAAGCACATAAATATGTGTGTTATTCTCTTTACTGTTTTTGTTCTTATCGGTTTTTTGTTGTATATGACTCTTTTGTGGTGTTTTTTATATTTGTTTCACAATCAACGTTACCTAAGTGTACCCAAACTATGACAAAGTACTCAAGATCTATCCTAAACAATTAATTTGGCTATGATCCTAACAACTGCCGACTTATTGGGTAACTAAAAATTGTTGTATGTCTACAAGTTGTTTATTAGCTAATAACCTATAATTATCGACTTAGGTTCCGTTTGGTATAACTTTTCAAATATAATTTATTTAAGTAGAGATTTTATTAGTAAAACTTTTATAAATAGGGTTTTTATAAAAAAAAAATTAGTTATTTAGTTATCAATGAGAGCTTTTATTAAAAAATGTGAAATTACTTTAATAGATAAGTTGTTTAAAGTTATGTTATGAAGAAATGAAATAAGATTATAAAATAAAGAAAAGATATTTTAGACATTTTAATACTTTAAAAAAATTCTAAACCTCTACTCTTAAAAGCTTAAAATTTAAGTTTTTACTAATAGAGACAAAATAACTTATTTAATCTTAAAAAGTTCTACTGAAAAGACAACCAAACAACAAGAAAAAATTTGAAAAGAATTTATGAGATTAAATAAACACATATATCTATTAGATAAGGTATAACAAATAAGCATTTATTAGGTAACCCAAAAACTGCTGCATGTCTAAGAGCTTTTTGTTAGCTAATGACTTTTCATTACCGATAACTCAAAAAATACTGCGTTTATAATCCTTAGACGTTGAATATTATCCAACAATTGCTTTAGAAGAAGACAAGCAAGGGGATTTTTGCCGCATGTGCAACGTAGTCATAGCCTCTAATATATACTCTTTCAGAGAATGTTTAGTATTGTAGTAGATTCACAAATAGTCATTTTTTAAAATAATTTTAGACCCGTAATTGTTCGAGTTGATAAGTAAATTGCTTTGGGTTCTTTTAAACTCAATATATATAGTAGTAAATATCCCTCTCTCTCTTCTTTTTTTCAAATAGAGACAATGTGATTATTGAAAGTTCTCCCCACAACATCTTCACCAGTACATTTCGACTTTAAATTCATATCATTATTTGGATTGAATGCATCCAATGAATAACAAATATAATCATCATTTAAATGAAAAAGGCTATATATATATATATGCTCTTCTTTTAATTGATATTAAATATTTTTGTTTTTAATATCCTTTGATCAGTAATCAAATGTTGGTTTTAGTTTCTTTCTTTTGCCTTTAGACATTCATGTGAATATGTGATGAACAAAGAATCTTTACATTGACCCAATGAACAATTGTTCATGAAATCTAACACGTAATACTATTTAATTAAAATAGAGTTTATATTTACAATAAATATTTTTGAGTACTGCTAAGCTTACTTAGTTGGGATACTCAATAAGTGTAGCATTATTGATTTTTTTTTTTAAATAATGTTGCTGTTTCATATTGTCATTCAAGCTTTTGGGAAGGCTACTAAGCGATTTCTATTAGAATTAGCATATAAAATGTAAATGTGGTTTTGTATATAATTTTGTGACATTAACAGTAAAAGTGTGGATTACTGATATTTAATTAGAAAAACTTTTCAAAATGGCAACGCAATACATGTTAACATCATATGATGTTACTATGAATTAATAACAACAACAACAACAACAACAACAACAACAATAATAATAAGTTAACACCATATGCTATTACAATTAATTTGAAAAAATAATGAAACAACAGATTAACACCATATGATTTTATAGTTGTCTATATGGTCATTATGGATAAAAATTATTTTTTAAAAAATGTAATGACATCGAAAAAGTTAACATTTAACAAAATCTTGTTAAATTAAAAAAAACATAAATAAACACAAAGTCTTGGTAAATTCAGGGTAAAGAAGTAGGATGTAAAAGGAAATTGTCAAAATACAGGGGAACTTTGGTATTTTTCCCAGTACTATTGTGAGAAATTTCGGTCATAACAAGCCACTGATTATTTACTGCCACTGTCTTTTGTTTTGTTTTTTGCAAATTATTATAATTATTATTTTCGTTAAAGGATCTAAAACCTTTTCAACTCTTCTCTCCTAAGAAAGGTATGATTTTTCATTTTAGTTTAAACAAGAAACAACTAAAAGAAAGTAGAAACTTAGAAGTATTCGTTTGCTGGAGGATTGCCCCTCTTCTTTGGGATTGTTTAAAGGAAAATGCTACTTTTCCCGGGTCAAACCATGAATTAAACCAAAACGACGCCGTTTTGGTTTCTTTTTTTTTTACTTTTTGCTTCCATGAAACGTAGTCGTTTCAATAACTGTGATGCAGCTATATGTTGATGCAGCTAGATTAATTTCTTGCCTTTCTGCTTGATAGGTTTCTTCGTGCACTTGATCAGCCGAATCTCTCTTCTTATTTCTCTTCCTCTTCAAGTGGGTATGCCAATAGTTTTTATTTCATTATTTTATTGCCATGTTGTTGGCGTGTTTTGATGATAGTATCCTCTTCTTCCTTGGTGTAGTTCCCATGTTTTATATTTGGCCTCAGGTAGTTCATCCATCGCAGCCTGCAACTCTTGCCACTCCTTGATAATTAAACAACAATTATCAACAACAAGAAATAAAGATCCCATTTATTAGTTGATTTGATTTTTATAACTTGATGTGATCTATTAATACCAGCAAACTTGGGAAGTTGAGCCCAATTCCAGTGGCCATATTTCAGAATATAAGCTCTTAACTTATCATCTTCTTCTTTACTCCATGCACCTTTCTTCATTCCTCTTCCATCATACGTTGGGGCTCTCACCATTTTTGATAACTCACTCACCACTCTCACTCTCTTTCTGTGGATGTGTTGAAAATCTTAATTTGCCTCCAAATCCTTTTCATACAAAACAAGATTTGTTTAAGAGGAAATTTCCCCAATTTGGATTTTAAACAAAACGAAGAGGAGTGGAAGAGGATTGGGTTATGTCGTTCTCTGGTGAAACAAAGAGGAGAAAACGAAGAGAAGAGGAAGAGGAAAACAAAGAGGAGAGGAGCGTTTGCTTTTGCTAGGGTGAAACGGTAGCGTTTCATGAAGAAGAGGAAACAGCGTCATTTTGTTTTAGGAGTAATGATACAGTCACAAATTCTTGTACAAACTTATTTTGTACAAACTAACATGACATTAATTCATTGGTTGAATGAAAATATAAAATAATAAAAACAAATCATGTGGGCCAAGTGATATTTAATTCAACCAATCTTATCATGCCACATCAGTTTGTACAAAATAAGTTTGTACAAGAGTTTGTGGCTGTATCATTATTCTTGTTTTAGCTTTCAGGGTTTGACCCGGGATAAATAGCAGAACTCTTGTTTAAATATAAGATTCAAAGCAACTAATGATTTGTAAATAAAACAGAAAAATAATACTTTTAAAAAATAAGAAAAGTCAATTTATTCTGTTCTAAAAGATTTTATAAATTTACAAATCTTGCCAAAATATTGGGGTATTTCTTGGAACGTCTTGAAAATGTAAATAGATAAATATATTGCACTTAATCATGCACATTACATATAAATAACAAATAAATATAGAGCTTCTCAAATGCGGATGATAAAATATGAATCTTGTGCGCATGCAATTATAAGACAGAAAATACAGACTCCAAATATTAAAAGAGAAAAGTATACTAAAATCTATATATTTTTATTTTAGTTTCATCCGTAAATCATATTTTAACGTCCACTCTTGAGAAGTTCTATAGATAAATAAATTTCTAAAAATACGTATATATGTTCATTTGAGCTTATTCAATTTTGCAAGACAATTGTCCGAAGGCTTAGGTAGAGGGAAATATGCAACTGAGCATCCATGATTAAGTTGTTCAAACCCGCAAACACAAACAAACACACAACCAAATAAACAAGAATGATTAATTGGATACGATGATTGGATGCGGGTGTTCTCTTAAGTAAATAAATATACTCAGACCATAATTTTTTTGTACAAACAATATTTTGCTTGATTTTAACAAAATAGAAGGATTAATTAAAAAGAAAACTCACTTATGGTTAAGGAGAAAATAATGGAGGAAAATGCGCATCTCAAGTTTAGTCAAATCAACCCCAAGGCAAATCCATTGTCCATCTCTAAAGGGAGTGAAAGCTCCGAATCTTGTATTATGATTCTATTTACAATTCAATAAGTCAACAAATCAAATATTTCAGCTGTTACTTTTTATAAACTGGCTAGATTCTAATTATTATCCTAATATTTTTGTCCCGAATGCAGATATGAGACTTATCTTGGATAAAGATAGTTAATTTCATAATTTGTCCTTTGAGCAAAGCTTGACTAGTGATAAATAAAGTTTACTCCCTCAAACATCCAAGTTTGATAATAAGAACAAGCAAGGCTAGTCAACACAGTCGTAAAACAACCAGAAGACGTTGATCGACCTTGTGAAATAGTGACAACCGCCCTTTCATTTTGGCCTGATTACGCCGGTTTCCGTCAGCAACGCCACTTGGGTTTGGTTCCTACAATTCTCCCTTCATTTTCTGACCAACTCCAGGGACCAAACCGGCCGTTTTCGCCGGCGATCTGCCGTTGGATATTCACGGCTTTAAGAGCTCAATCTACTACCTTCGCTGCGCGTGGGAGCCTACTACCACCATCATTAGAGCCAACATGGCCTGAAGGGCCTAACCTGAGCTTCCCGACCACCAAGCTTGACTACCGGTCACCTTTGACCGCAAGGGCAATTTGGTAAGGTCCTAAGACCACTACCAAACACCCACGGCTTCAGCGGCCACCGGAGGAAATGATCCACTAGATTTCACCTACGTCCAACCCCTTGACTTACAACATCTAACCCAGCAGCACTTACATCAAAATGGCAAACCTAGGTCACGAGATACCCAACACACCGTCGGCGCCATTCTCGACATCGGCGATGTTATAACACGACTGTTATTGCCACCCTCGAACCTTCCCAACACAACCTTACCCACACTGACATCTCAACAATCACCACCAACCACTCGTAATGACCTAACTCGTTTGGAGGCTTGAAGCCATTCCACCAACCCAACCTCCCTAAACCGTGGCACCAACATCAACCCCAAGCCTTCATATGTTTCTGCTCTCAACTCGGTTAATGTCCTCAACTTTAGTGCAACTTCAAGACCACAAAAGTCTATTGTAGATGTCGTAACTGGTTCTACTGCTTTATCAATTCTTGTGAAACCAGTTCAGTTACACAAAGGTGAACCAGCTGTCTATTTCTCCACTGCGGAAATTTGAGAAATGGCTGAGCCTTTTAAATTAGTTCTTGTCGGTAAGTTTTTTTTTTTGGTCGCCCTCTCATGGATGTTATTCGAAATTTTTTTGTTTCTTTAGGGCTGAAAGGAAATCCTCAGATTTCCTTACTTGATAATAGACACATTTTGATTAAATTATAAATGGAGGAAGAGTATTCTCATATATGGGTTAGACAGAGTTGGTATGTTAATAGTTGAAGGATGCGGGTTTTTAAATGGTCTACTATCTTCTATTGCTCGGTATAATCTCCCATTGTTCCTATTTATGTATTTTTTCCTTATTTACCTGTTTATTTTGTTCACTGTAAGCCTACACTATTTTGAATTGCTTCTGCTGTTGGTACTCCTTTATGAATGGATCACGATACAGCCTCGATTAATAGGCCATCTGTTGTCAGGGTATTGGTAGAGTTTGACATTTCGCAACCTTTGTTGCCACGCATTTGGATTGGTAAGGGCAATTCAGGTTTTGGTAGGATGTTATTTTTAAGCGGGTTTCAACTTATTGTGATTCATTAATCATCTGTCAAAATGCTTACATGAATCACAATAAGCTAGAACCCACTTAAAAATAACATTCTGCCAAGAACCTAAATTGCCTGCACCAATCTAAATACGCGGCAACAAAGACTGCGAAATTTCATACTCTACCAATACCTTGGCAACAAATGACCTATTAACTAAGGCCATAGCACGATCCACGCATAAAGGAGTACCAATAGCAGAAGCAATTGAAAATAGCACAGGCTTACAGTGAACAAAATGAACAGGTAAATAAGGAAAATATACACAAACAGGAACAATGGGAGATTCCACCGAGCAATGGAAGTTAGTGAAATGCAAGTTATGCAACCGAAGAGGGTGAGTGAATTGGGTTTTTAAAAATTATGCAATACAATTCGCACAAAAATTTAATCTATTGCCTTAATCAAATCAAAAACAATAAATTCAATCAAGCACAATATTAAAAGAGTAAGGGAAGAGAAAAACAAACACAAGGATTTTTACGTGATTCGGCTATCCCTGCCTATATCCACGCCTCCAAGCTCACCCGACTTAAGGATTTCACTATCCAAGCCTCCCAATGCTTCAAATGTTTACAATTGACTTCCAATGTGTCAATGGACCTTTACAACAAGAGATTATATCCCCAATCTCTTCACCCCAAGTGTTTCTCATACTTGTACACTTACAATTTGATGAAAAATGAAAATCACAACAATGAAACTCTCTTTAAGAGTGGATAAATAAATTATAACTCAATGATGATTCAACAAATGATGATTTACGAAATGGAAGCTCAATATATGTTATATGATCTTGTTTTTTCTTGTATTAGTTCTTGAAATGAAATTGAAGTTGAGTTTTTATAGTTAAAGTCCGAAAACTAGTTGTTATAGGCAAATTCCAGTGCCCAAGCGGGTAGCTGCTTGATTTATCCAGCTAGCCGCCCATGAACAATGATATTACCGTTATTTTTGAATATGCTACAGTAATACTATTCACTAAAATTACACTTTAACTCAAAACTTTTTATAATTATACTACGATCCAAAACGTCAGAAAACTTTACAAATAGATATAATTTTGTAATTTCTTAATAATAATTGTCTTTCCAAAACTTTTTAAAATTATGATATGGCCCCAAAAATATTATTCTTTTGCAAAAATGTCCTTTTCAACATAATACCATATTTTTCAAAGTTCTCAAAATCTTTCACTTTAGTCCTAAATATTCATAAATTATAGTATGGCCCAAAACATTTTAAATATTTGTAAAAAGGTCCAACTCCGAAATTCAATAATAATACTTATTAAAATCAAAGATTTTAAAACTTTGCATTTAAGTCCAAATTACTCAAAACCACAAGGTACTTTATCTTATAAAAATAAAACCTTTTAGTTTACAAAAAGTAATTAATTAAATTAATCTCTTGAGCTTCTCAAATGCTAAATCATGCATCAATTAAATCATACCGGCTTTACAAGAATTTATCACACTAATTTATCCGTTGAGCTCTAAACTTTATTCTTGATTTCACCGTTGTCTGTTGAGTGTCTTGAACTTGATTTCACTTGCATAAATATTACTCTTCAAAAACTAGTGAAAATGTGAAATACAATATTTGTTAAATCACTTAATACATATGTTTGTTATCATCAAAATTATAATATGTGTAGCCCTTTAGGCTAACAGTTAGTAGACCACTTAAAAACTCGCATCCCTCTACCATTAACATACCAACTCCGCCTAACCCATATCCCAGAATAGTCTTCCTCTATTTTCAATTTAATCAAAATATGTCTATTATCAAGTAAGGAAATTTGAAGATTTCCTTTTAGTAGGGATGGCAATTGTACCCGCAAACCCGCCCAAACCCACCCGCCAAAACCCGCCCGTTGCGGGCGGGTTTAGTATTATAAATTAAAACCCGCATATGGATGCGGGTGGGTTTGGTATTAACCTTATATCCGGTGGATACCCGCATGGATATCTACCAAACCCGCAATATTTTTTTCAAATATTTTTAATTTAATTTTAATCTAAAAATGTATAAAGAAAATAATGTCATTAATTAAATTACCAAATTGCCAAAGGCTCAAAGTTGTGTATGTGTGTATGTGGCCTATATCCTATTCTAAAGTCATAATCTAAAGAAAACAAAAGGCATTTTCCTTCGAATTAGTATTTGAAAATATTAATCTTAATTATTATTATAGGCATTGTGTTGGATGGGTGCTTATGGTGGTGAATGAAATGAATATCTTCTCTTGGAGCTTGTTTTAAATGATAATATGAAATGTAATTATTATTTTTAGATACTAGTTTATGTTTTTTAAATGGATTTGTGTAATTTATACTTAAATTTGAGAATTTGTGTTGAATTGATGTGGAAATTTTAATTTTTCATTTACATTATTTAAATATAAAATTGAGTATGTTATATGGAATTTAAGGTTATTATTATAAATTTATATATTAAACATTTGTGATTTTAAATACAAAAACCCGCAAAAAATCCGCCGGATACCATTGCAGGTTTGGTAATTGTTAAAACCCGCTGCGGGTGGGTTTTTGTAAAAAAATTAAAATCCGCTACGGGTTGCGGGTGGATTTGGTAATTTAAATTTTATGCGGGTTTGGGTTTGGTAATGGCAAACCCGCTGCGGGCGGTGCCCATTGCCATCCCTACCTTTTAGCCCTAAAGAAACAAAATATTTTTGAATAACATCCATAGGAAGGCGACCAAAGGATAAATTACTGACAAAAGCCAATTTAAAAGGCTCAGCCATCTCTCAAATTTCCGCAGTAGAGAAATGGACAACTGGTTCACCTTTGTGCACCTGAACTGGTTTCACAGGATTTGATGAAGTAATAAAACCAGTCATGGCATCTACAATAGACTTTTGTGGTCTTGAAGTGGCACTAAGGTTGAGGACAGTAACCGGGTTGAGAGCATAAGTAGATGAAGGCTTGGGGTTGATGTTGGTGTCACGATTTAGCGGGGTTAGGTTGGTGGAATGGGTTCGGGCACCCACACGAGTTAGGTCATTACGAGTGGCTGGTGGTAGTTGTTGGGATGTCAGTGTGAGTAAGGTTGTGTTGGGAAGGTTCAAGGGTTGCAATAGCAATCGTGTTACAGCATCCCTGACGTCGACAATGGCGCCAACGGCGTGTTGGGTAGTTTGTGACCTAGGTTTTCCATTTTGATGTAACTGCTTCTGGGTTAGATGTTGTCAGTCAAGGGGCTGAACGCAAGTGAAATCTAATGGATTATCTCCCCTGGTGGCTGCTAAAACCATAGGTGTTTGGTAGTGGTCTTAAGACCTCGAACTGTGAAATTACCAAATTGCCCTTGTCGGTCAAAGGTAATCGATAGTCAAGCTCGATTGCTGGGAAGCTCAGGTTAGACCCTTCAAGAAACGCTAAGTCCAATTATGGTGGCGGTAGGCTCCCACGCGCGATTACAGTGGTAGATCGAACTCCTAAATTCGTGAATATCCAACGGTTGATCGATGGCGAAAACGACCGGCTTGGTCCTTGGGGTTGGTCCGAAAATGAAGAGAGAATCGTAGGGAACTAAATCCAGGTGGTGGCGATGACGGAAACCGGCGTAATCAGGTCCAAATGAGAAGGTTGTTGTTGTTGTTTCGCGTGATCGATCAACGTCTTCTAGTCAATTTACAACGGCGTTGATGACAGACAAACAACCGGCGTAGCTCAAGCTTCCGATCAGTACCTCCATTGGCTGGTGAAATGGTCGGAAACGCGAGATCCATCTGGGTCGAATCACTAATGTCCGAGTCGGGTTTGTTTGTTGTCCTGGTCTTGTTTTCAAACTTTCTTTTATTATTTATTGATATGATAGATATAGACTATGGAGACTACTTCTTTCATTCTTTTTCCAGTACTCCCTTGTATATTTCTCGGAAGAACTTAGTTTCTCACCTCTACGCAGTTACTTATTGCTTTGGAGTTGACTAGGCTAACCATGAAGATTGTGAAGCAAAATCTTTGGTGGGCCTTCGGGTATAACATTGCAAGTTTTCATGAACCATGCGGAGATAGACGTGTTCTTGTAATAACACAAAACTATATTATGTGTAATGCATTGAATACATTACATGGATCTAACCCATACATTATATTGGTTCCACTTTTGACACAAAATAAATTATTGCATTTCTATATTGCATGTTGTGGGAGGACCTAGAAGCTAGGGATATGCTTCCCATAGAAAATGAGCACTAGTAAAATCATCGATAATAATATAGTATGTACTACACTAGTATTTTGTAAGACTTTCTTACAACTTATATTACTTATATATATGTATACAGGGGAATTGTCCGGTTCGGGATTCAGTAATCTGAGAATCCCACCAACCTTTCTTTTTTTCCATTTGTTGGCTTCTCCCACCATATGCAGCCAATCCAATTTACCCTAGAAAAGCACTCTATATTAGAGATCTGATCCATTTTTAGTAAGGAATTCCTTATATGGTAATAATTAAATTAAATGACAAAAAGTACCAAAACAATTACATGACAAAACATATTGTGTATTTATATACATATGTATATAGATAATAAGGGATCAAATAAAAGACCAAAAAAAAAAAACCACTCTGATACATTATATTTTATCTTTCTAGTTTATTAAAATCTCCTTATTTTTATCTTTTACCTTATTTCTTAATAAAATAAGAGATTCTCTTATTAGAAAGGAATTATACACACACATATCTATGTATATATATGTATGTATGTGTGTGTATGTATGTAGTGGTCAAAAGTTTTTTCTTACATTATTAATTTTTTTCTTATATCTACATACATGTTTACTCTAGTATTTAATGATTATTTTGTGATGAACTGGATTTAGCTAGACTATATATCTACGTCTTCATTGTGTATTTTTAGTGTAGAAATTTTGTATAAATGTATCGCCATGTTATTAAGTATTTTATTTATAAAAAGTGGAAATTGGAATAATATAATTCGGTTAAAGCGTTGTTGTTGTTGCAAGGTCGTTTGCCTTTTAATTTCCTTCGGAATATATTGCATCCAAGACAATATATTTTTATATCTTGTACTAACACAGACAAATTAATTGAACTTAAACAGTGTTGAGGAACATTTCTTTTAGATTCTTGATGTTTGCATCAGAGACCAAATATTATTATGTGCTATATATTCTAGTACAGACAAATTCATTAAACTTGAACCACAATGAGGAACATTTCTTCCAGATTCTCTTTGTAATTGGGGATCTAATTTTATCAAGAGAGAAAAAAAAAAGGTCTTGTGTATAACTGTACCCATTGGCTTAATTGGCTCGCGATTAAGTATGGATAATTTATAAATTGATAACGTTAACTAAAAAATGCATTGTTGTTGAAATCAAGACAACTCAAGATTAGCACAAAATTTATTGACAATTTGACTTTTGCCAATTCACTATGATTGATTCCCTAAGAATTATTCTTTCCTTATTTTCCTTTGTTACTATTACTGCCTGCTATAAGTAATGTATTACCTTTTACATTTAGATTCATCTAGTAAAAGGTAAAATTTCATTAGTGGCAACGAGAAGTATGTTGCGGAAGCGCGGGTTGAATAATTACTAATATTCTAGTGACTGCGACTTTTAGAGAAATATAATTGTGGTGATAAATAAATGCAAAAAAACACAATAATTTATGTGGTTTGGCGTAATGCCTATGTCCACGGGTAAAGACTGAAAGATAATTTTACTAAAAATGAGAAATTACATAAATGGGAAAAGTTCTCAAAACCCACAACCCCAATACACCTAAATGGAACCTCACTAGAATACTCAAGTGGAAGCTCTCTTAAATCTCTCAAATTACTTCACTTGCAATTGCTCTCAACTCTCTCAATTAGGATGTGATTTCAAGTTCTTCCTCTCCTCTCTATTTATAGGCAAGCAATGCTGACCTACCGTTTCCAATTTGGCTACAATTTTCCATCACGTTGAGCTAGAACTTGCATTGCATGCATTAAAGTCATGCATATTTGTCAACAATTGCATGTGAAATTTTTAACATCACCAAATTGCATCAACAAAATTTTCAAAACTTTTTTCATGCTTTCAAGACTTAATTTTTTTCTTTTATACTTTCCCATATTCAAGTCAAAATTTCAACAATTCCTCACCTTGACTTGAATAGTACGGAACTCCCAGTACATCAAATCATCATCCAATCTCTGCCTTCCTCACTATTTTAAACTTGCAAGATATTGATCAATTTTAGACAATACTCAAACTTGATCGCTGTCACCACCTTGGTTAACATATTTGCAGGATTCACTGCAGTCTTGATTTTTTATAAAAGAATCTTCCTCACATCTATAATTTCCCGCACAAAGTGAAATCTTACGTCGATGTGTTTCGTACGTGCATGATAAACTTGATTCTTTATTAAGTGAATAGCACTTTGACTATCGCATTACACATTAATGTGCTTCTGTACCAATCCCAAGTTTTCAAGCAAGCCTTTTAACCAAATAGTCTTCTTAACAACCGCTGTAATTGTCATGTACTCAACCTTTGTGGTCAACAGTGCAACCGTAGACTGTAATGTAAACTTCTAACTGATTGGCCCTCTAGCAAAAGTAAAAACATTTCCAGTAGTTGACCACCGTTTGTCCAAATCACCAACATAATCAGAATCAACATATTCAATCATACCTTGACCAAGTGTATCATCTCGTTCAAACAGTAAACCAACATCCATAGTCTTCTGAATGTACCGTAGAATCCATTTCACAGCTTGCCAATGTCCTTTATCAGTATTATGCATATACTTACTCACTATACCAACTGCATGTTAAATGTCAGGCCTTATACACACCATTGCATACATCAAGTTACCCACTGCATTTGAGTATGGAACTTGTGACATGTATTCTCATTCCGTATCTGTTGAAGGAAATAGTTGTGCAAAAAGTTTGAAATGAGAAGCCAACAGGGTACTCACAGGTTTTGTCTGTTCAGCCATGTCAAACTATTTTAGTACATTCTTTAAATATTGCTTCTGATATAAGCTGACTTTGTTACGAGCTCTATCTCTGCATATCTTCATGCCAAGAATTTTCTTAGCTTCACCCAAATCTTTCATCTCAAATTCTTAATTGAGTTGAGTCTTTAACTTCTTAATCTCATCTTTACTTTTAGATGCTACTAGCATATCATCAACATACAAGAGCAAATATATGAATGATCCCTTGTGTAGCTTGCGAAAATACACACAATGATAAAATTTATTTCATGTGTACCTTTGCCCTTTTATAAACCGATCAAAATACTTAAACCACTGCCTCAGAGATTGTTTCAATCCATAAAACAACTTTGTCAACTTACAAACCTAATTTTCTTTTCTAACAATCTTGAATCCATCTGCCTGAGTCATTTAGATTTCCTCTTCCAAATCACTGTGTAAAAATGCAGTTTTCAAATCAAGTTGAACTAGTTCAAGATCAAATTACGCAACCATGGCTAGCAAAATTCGAATAGACGAGTGTTTCACAACTGGAGAAAATACCTTATTATAATCTATTCATTCCTTCTAAGCGTAACCCTTCGGTACCAATATAGCCTTGTGTTGAATTTCATTCTTATGAGGAAATCATTCCTTCTTTGCATATACCCATTTGCATTCAATTGCCTTCTTTTCCTTAGGCAATGTAACTAACTCCCAAGTTCTATTTTTATAAAGAGACTGTATTTTTTCATCAATTGCTAACTTCCACTGTATATTTTTCAGGGCTACTTATTGCTTTTTTGTAAGTGGAAAGAACATCATTATCTATAACTGATCATTATTTTTAACTGAAAGTGCATAGGCCATCATATCAACAAAACAAGCAGGTTTACGAATTTCCCTTCGTGTTTGCGAATCTCCCTTTGTGACCTTCTATATGCAATTGAATCTTATTGTTGTGACGGTTCATAGGTCAAAACATCTTCTTCATCTTCAGTCAATGGAGAATCATTATTTGTCTCCTCAACACCGGCTGAATCATTCTAAACTTTTTCAAACTCCACATGCTGTAAAATACTACTAGTTTTGTCATCCTTTTGTGAATTTTTTTTGTTTCAGCATGATTAATTCGTCAAAAGTCACATATTTGTTGAAAATAATCTTTTTTGTAACAGGACACCAGAGACGATATCCTTTTATGACACCAGTTATACTCATGAACAATGATTTCTTTACTCTTGGGTCTAACTTAGATTCTTTTACATGATAATAGGCAGTGGAACAAAAGACATGTAAAGAATCATAATAAGTAGCAGGCTTACCAGTCCACATCTCCATTAGTATTTTGACCTCAATTACAGCTGATGGCAAACGATTGATCAGATAGCACACATATACATTTGTCTTAGTCCAAAACTCCTTGCCCAATCCAACATTGGACACCATACATTAAACTTTCTCCAGTATAGTTCGATTCATGCATTTTTCTACCCCATTCTGTTATGGTGTATCTCAAATAGTGAAGTGTCGCACAATGCCCTCATCTCAATATATTTAAATAAATGGATCATTTTTGTACTCACCACCATTATCTGAGCAAAGTCTTTTGGCTTTTCGACCAGTCTGATTCTCGACCATTTCCTTCCATTTCAAAAATATGTCCAAAATTTCATTCTTGTTCTTCATTAAATACACCCACACTTTTCTTGAATAATCATCAATAAAAGTAACAAAATAGCGCATACTTCCGAAAGAAGCTATTTTGGTAAGTCCACATACATTACTGTGAACATAGTCCAGAATCCCTTTTTATATCGTGAATTACTTAACCAAACTTTACACTTGTTTGCTTACCCAGAACACAATGTTCACAAAATTCTAATTTGCAAGAATTTACACCTTTCAGTAAGTCTTGTTTCACTAAAGTCTGCAATGTTTTTTTCACCGGCATGTCCCAAACGCATATGTCACAACTTGGTTACTTTTGAATCTGCATCTTTTCCAGAGACTGTTGATGCTGATCCAATAATTGTACTTTCTTGAAAATAATACAAGTTATTTCTTCTTGTACCTTTTATCATTGTCAGTGCACCATCTACTGCCTTCAACAAACATCTCTCAAAGTGATTATGAGCCATTTAGATTTTAGGACTCCTAATGAGATGAGATTTTTCTTCAAACTTAGTACGTCGCGAACATTTCTCAAGACTTGGATCGAGTCGTCATGATTCATGAACTGGATTGAACTTATTCCTATGGTTTTATAGGTATTTTCATTGCCCATGAAAACAACTCCACCGTCCAACTCCTTAAAGCTAGAAAATCAGTCCTTGTTAGGACACAAATGATAGGTATAACTCGAATCTAAAATCTACCCATATGAATGACATGTTAACGTCATGTCAACCAAACTAAAGTTTGACTTCTGACCATGCTTTGCTACACATGCATCAAAAGTAGCATTCCCCATTTGTAACTTATGACAATTTTTTTTCTAATACTCTTTCTCGTGACAAATAGCACATTCATCTTTGGCAGGCCTCCCTTTAGACCTACTCTTTTTTCCAGATTTATGGCTTTGTCAATGACCTCTCGCTATCAATACTTCTGTAATTGTATCTCTATGATCCTTTGTCTTTCTTTCTAGTCTTAAAATTATACAATGCACTGCATGCAGCATCAAATATTCCCATAAAATAAAGTGGTGGTGAGATGATCATATTTATTAGGAATGGAATTCAACAGTAACAATGTCTTATCTTCATCTTCAAATTTCTCATCCAAATTTAGCAAATCTACTAATATCTTATTGAATGAGTTCACATGGTCATTTATCGACATGCCAAGTGCATACGTGAATCGATAGAGTTTTTTCTTAATATACAACCTATTTTCAAGGCTTTTCCTCATGTACTTTTCTTTTAGCGCCTCTCATAATGAGTACATTTGATCTTTAGCCAGACATAAGCGAATAGTACTACATGCATGTCCATTAATCTTTATCCACTCCTTGTAATCCATCTTGTCAGGTTTTTCTTCAAGAGCGACATCCAACTCTTGCTGACATAAGACATCCAACACCTCACATTACCACATACCAAAATTATTGATACCATCGAATTTCTCCACTTCAAACTTTACATCAGTCACAGTAGTTCTCGTAGATGAAAACGACGACAATGCCTCTGCCATCATACTTAACTCAAATGATCAATGCCTTCAACAACTATTTACACTTGAAAAATAGTCTCTATGATGTTAATTTCACGTGAAAATGCACCAAAAAAATTCCTAGTAGAATGGAGGAGTCACAACGGTTCCACTTAAAACCTAGACTCCTTAAGCTCTTATCGCCTTGTTGACAAAACTTTTCTAAACATTGATAACTCTATGAAATGAGGGTTATCATGGTGTTTTTATACTTAAATCAACAGTACTTAAAGAGTAATTGACATGTTTTTACTGCATTTTAGTTATATTTTGCGTGAGCATACATTTTAGTCCACTCTCAATAAATTTTGCTTGATTTAGAATAATTTGTGTGCTTAATTCATATGTATAATTGAAGATGACCGGAAGCTCAAGATTTAAGGAATGAATGTTGCTGCAGTAGGCTTGTAAGGATAAGGAAAGAACATGGTTATAGAAGAATTGAAATAAATCTGGAACAATATAGATGTTGTAGCCAATGTTGTAGCACTGTTGCTGTAGCAATCTTGGAGCAACGACAGAGAAGATTTTATGTGAGATTCTTAGAAGATTGCGATCTGGAGTTTCTTAAATTAGAAAATGCACCCCTAGGCTTTCGATTGCCCTAATTCTAAGCTATAAAAGGAGTACACACGCAAAGAAAAAGAAAACGGTAGGCCGTCATTAGAAAAAAAGAATAGAGAAACAAACAAGAGAAAACAAAAATCAAGAAAGAGAATTGAGGATGCCAATAAAGGATTCTAGAAGAATATCAAGCGGATCTCAACTTTTATTTCTTGTTCTCTTGTTTTTATTTATGATGGGTAGTTTAATGGCTGAAACTATTTTTATTCTTGTTTTATCGCAAATTATGAACTGAATTTACTCGTGGTTGAGTGATGAACAAACTTGATGATTAATTGAATGATATTATGTGTTACTATATGTTTGCTATATCCCATTATTTTGATAATACTTATTTTAATTCACTATTTCGGCTGACCACCCATTTAGTGACACTAGCTAAGATAGAGCCTTAAAAAGGCTTGTTTTAGTAGAACATATTAGAACAATACTTAGTTTTAGATTGGGTTTCCTGAGTTGGGTTTAACTTGATTCTAAAAGGGCTATGTTTAATCTAAAATTAGTGATGAACTAGATATAGAGATTCACCTTGTAGGGTAATTAGAATCTAAAATGTGTAATGATATATCTAATGTTAGCATAATAATTGGTCACTGCTAAGTTGCATTTAGGTATAAGACATCCAACATACGACAGCTAAGGATACATAAGGATTTTGCCCAGTGCTGTAGCAGATGTTGTAGCAACCGAGCCAAACATTAGAAAAAATATTTAAAACCATTAAGTGAGTTTAATCACTCAACTACTTCATTCTCCTTGGCTACATCCTTGTATTTGCTGTGACAATTTACTTTACTGCATTTTTCTTATTGCATTTTTTTATCTTTATTAGTTTATTAGTTTAATAATTTGTTTTAATTCTAATTTAGAATAAGAATTGCACTGATAAAATTGTTGTAGCAATTCCTATAATAACAATCCATGTGGAGACAATCTTAAATATTTATCATTATATTACTTGTTGTGTACACTTACACATTGACACCAATAGCATTGGAAAACATACAACAGACATGCAAAAATACACATTACTTACAATAGACTATCTCCTAAGTATAAATGGTTGTCTCCATCATATCAATGAACAGTATTGTATATGTCAATAGTGTCGTATATGTGAACAATGCTGTATACCCCAAGCACGAACCTTCGGCTCTGATACCAATTGTTGCGGAAGCGCAAGTTGAGCAATTACTAATATTCTGGTGACTGCGAATTTTAGAGAAATATAAATGTGGTGATAAACAAATGCAAAAAAATAGAACACAATAATTTATGTGGTTCGACGTAATGCCTACGTCCACGGGCAAAGACTGTAAGATAATTTTACTAAAAATGAAAATTTACAAAAGTGGGAAAAGCTCTCAAAACCCACAACCCTAATACACCTAAATGGAACCTCACTAGAATACTCAAGTGGAAGCTCTCTCAAATCTCTCACATTGCTTCACTTACAATTGCTCTCAACTCTCTCAATTAGGATGTGATTTGAAGCTCTTCCTCTCCTCTCTATTTATAGGCAAGCAATGCTTACCTACCGTTTCCAATTTGGCTACAATTTGCCATCACGTTGAGCTAGAACTTGCATTGCATGCATTAAATTCATGCATATTTGAAAACAATTGCACATGCAATTTGCTGCCACATTCAATTTTCAACATCACCGAACTGCAGAATAAAATTTTCAAAACTTTTTTCACGCTTTCAAGACTTAATTCTTTTCTCTTATACTCTCCCATATTCAAGTCAAAATTTCAACAAAGTATGGGTTCAAACTCTACTCACATGGATGGAAAGAAAATTGGATTGACTTTGACTTACTATAACGGAAAAAAACGATTTAGAAAATAAAATAACAAAGGTTTTTTCCTAATTGTTTGGACAGCCTTAATTTCTATGTCATAAGGACTTAAATATGTTTGTCAAAGTGTATTCGAGTGAGAGCAAAAAAGAAATTAAGAGAGGCATGCATGACAGCTGATTAATGACGAAAGTTGAAGTTGGTCAAAATGGCAGAGCCTGGAAGACGAGCATATATATCATTAATTTACTAATTTTTATTGAAGGAATTTCGGATCTTCGATACACCATCATACCTAATTAGGCTGGTGGTTACGTGCAGAACCTTGAATACACACACTGTAACTATCTTGGATCTGTCTTGGAATCAATATTTTTGTGATGCATTCATGCCTTTATATAGGCAACAGTATGATAGTTAGAAGTTCGAATTTGAACAAGTAACTTCCATTAACTGCTTAGAAGTTTGAACATTAAGAATGTGTCTCTTGTAAAAGTCACACCCTTTAATCACAGCACATGGCATACATGGTGTATCATACATGGCATACATGTAGTGGATTTTGCATGGGACCATTTGATCAAATAAATTAACATATCCAACTTGACCAAATGAAGTAAGTTTAATTTCTTTAGATGATGATACTCTTTATGTGCTTACTCTCTTTGATAAACTACAAAATAGAAGGTATCTTTATTTTACAAAAGTAAGTGTATTACATCAATATTTTAAACTAGGAATAACCAACTCATACCCATTATTGTTGATAACTTTACATTAAACAGCTGGTATTACATATATTCATCTTTGGTGCCTTTAAACAGACTTTACATACAGAAAATCTATTATAATCCTCATTACCTCGCTTAGTCTCTATCATTTTTCCAACTAGTTATACTTTACATAAGACAGAGCTCTATCAATTGTTTTTCTCAGGCGGCCTTGAAAATTAACAAATGATATCCACACTCAGCATGTTATAACTATCCATCTGGATGATTATTAAATTCATAGTAGTTACTGTTGGGATTATATACTCTTTTAAAGCATATTAATTTATTTTTTATTAATAAAATATTTGAGATATTTTCAATTGCATAAATATTTTGAATAAAGTCTGTTTAATCATATTATATGTATTTATGTGATCATCATATAGATTCACAGAAGACATAAATACAAGTTATCTTTTGATTAAATAAATTAAATTCGCAGTTGATAAATAGAGTTGGGTGCTCTATTTATATTTAGACTGTAGTAAATTCATTGAATGATTTGTCTTAATCATGTATGATCATATCATACATGATTAAGACAAATCATTTAATGAATTTACTGATGTAGTTTGACTACATTGAGCTGAATTACATATGAGATTTAATTAACCTTGAAATGATTGTAAGACTTATTAAATCTCATAGGCATTGATTTTACTTTAATCTTAATCTTGAGTTAGTTATGATTTCATGATTGTAATTGTTATTCCATTTGAGTTACCAATGGGCACGACACACAATTGTGGTCAAGATTATCCGGTATCTTAGTGGAAGTAATTATGAGTATTGAAATTATAGATTAACAATATAGAATTTGTACAACACATCTGTTGATAGGTTTTTGACACTTGATCATAGAATTCTCTTGCCAGAGTATGTCAACATATTAGTATGTTGAAAATGATCATTAGAGAAAACTAGTAAGTATCAAGGAATAAGATGTAATTAAATCGATTGGACAGTTGAAATATCGATTTAATTAACGATGTGGTACAAAAGATTATGCAGTAAAGAAATCAATGTAGTTTGAGACAAATTATTATTCGAGCATACAATTATAGAGGTCAGTTCCAATCTTTTAATGGAGTAGATTTGGAATTAAATAATTGGGCTAGTTTAATTACAGACCTAATTATTATAGCCACTATTGTATGTTCCTAAATGATCTCTGGGTTAGCTCATTTAATTGACTGCGCCACTACTGGATTAATAAGCATGATAACTAGTTATTTGGGTTAAAAACCTAAATATATTATTTAGTGGGTGTGGCTGGTAATGGTTGATGGGTCACGTAGTGAACAAGGGTCCGGAGCATGAGTAGTAATACGGAGCTCAGAAGGGGCCAAGGTGTCCTATGTAGTGAAGTTCGAATTCCAGCTCACGAATAAATGAAGCCTTCATTACCGGGCTCGGGTTGGCACACGCATTAAGAGCAGATAGGGTAGAAATCCGAGCAAACTCCCAGTTAGTCTGTAATCAGCTCAATAAATAATTCCAAGCAAGGGAAGAGAAGATGGAGCTTTATTTGAAGAAGGCATAGCAGATGATTGGGCTCTTCCAAGAAGTAGAAATAAAGTAGATATCCCGGACAGAAAATTACCGAGCAAATATGTTGGCCAGAATGGCCGCAATTGCGGATCCAAAGTTACTCAAGTCGGTTCCATTGGAAGTAAGGATCTCGCCAAGTATAGGAGAGGAGGTAGAAGTAATGCGGGTGAACACCAAAAGATCCTGGATGGACCCAATTCTCTCATATATCTGCGATGGCATTTTACCAGAGGATATGAAGCAAGCAAGGAAGTTGAAATGTCGGGCAACAAGGTATACGTTACTCGATGGAGTACTTTACCGCCGATGATTCACTTTACCCTCTTAAGATGTTTGGATGACGAGGAAACAAATTATGTGCTAAAAGAAATTCATGAAGGAATATGCGGCAACCACTCGGGGGCAAGGACTTTGGCCTTCAAGGCACTTCAGCAAGGGTATTTTTGGCCGACTATGCACCAGGATGCGAAGGGGATGACAAAAAATTGTAGAGTCTGCCAAAGCTTCTTAGATGTTCCTACTCAGCCCTCAGAAATGCTAACCGCTATATCATCCCCATGGCCTTTTGCCTAGTGAGGGATTGACCTGATTTGCCCATTACCCAAAGGCCGAGGAGCCGCAACACATGCAATTGTGGCTATAGATTACTTCACTAAATGGGTAGAAGTAGAAGCCCTTAGTCAAATCATGGAGAGGAAGACAATTGATTTTATCTGGAAGAATATCATCTGTAGATACGGAATCCCCTATACCATCATAACGGACAATGGGAGGCAATTTGACAACCACAATTTCAGAGAATTTTGCCAAAACTTGAGTGTAGATTTGAAGTTTTGTACCTCAGCACACCCCTAGGCCAACGGGCAGGTAGAAGCAGCCAACAAAGTTATAAAAAAGCTCTTGAAAACCAGGTTGGGAGAGAAGAAGGAAGCTTGGTCAACGAGCTACCAGGAATGTTATGGGCCTACCGGACAACTCACAAAACTACCACGGGGACCCTGTTTGCCTTAACTTTCGGTCATGAGGCAGTAGTCCTAGTAGAAATTGGGGTGGGAACGCATCGGACAGAGTATTTCGACGAGGAACAGAATGACGAGCAGATTTGTATGAGTATAGACCTGTTGGAGGAAAAAAGATAAGGGGCCTCGCAGAAAGTGGCCCAATGCCAACAAAGAATCATGCTCTACTACAACAAGAATGTACGCATGAGGCAGGTCCGAGCAGGAGATTGGGAACTTAGAAAAGTGAACCAGAACATAAGAGATCCTAACCATGGCGTTCTTGGCCTGAAATGGGAGGGCCCGTACAGGGTAGTACGAACAACTGGCCCAGGAGCTTACAAGCTGGCCTACCTAGATTGACGAGATGTAAAGAGGTCGTGGAACGCTGAGCACTTGAAGAAATATTTCCAATAAGCGAAGCATTTTACCAAGTTTTATTCTACAAAGCTATTTCTATTAAATGCATGATGAATTGTGGCACACGCATGTATTGCGCCTCTTGTAATCTATACAAAGTTCAATAAAGATGAATTCAGTACAAAATTCCCTTGTTAGGCGAAATTTGTTAAGGCAAATAAGTGTCTATTCCTATTCGGTGGTCTAAAGGACCAGCAGACAAATTCTACAAAATTTTATTAAGGCAAACATGTGCCAATTCGTTCTCGGTCATCTAAAGGACCAGCAGGCAAAGTCTATTAAATTTGTTAAGGCAAGCAAGTGCCTATTCCTACTCGGTCGCCTAAAGGACCAGCAGGCAGACTACGAATTTTACTAAGGCAAACATGTGCCAATTCATGCTCGGTCGTCTCATGAACCAGCAGGCAAAGTCTACTAAATTTGTTAAGGCAAGCAAGTGCTTATTCCTGTTCGGTCACCTAAAGAATTAGCAGGCAGACTACAAATTTTACTAAGGCAAACATGTGCCTATTCCTGCTCGGTCGTCTAAAGGACCAACAGGAAAATTCTATAAAATTTTACTAAGGCAAACATGTGCCAATTCCTGCTCGGTAGTTTAAAGGACCAGCAAGCAAAGTTTACTAAATTTGTTAAGGCAAGCAAGTGTCTATTCCTACTTGGTCGCCTAAAGGACCAGCAGCCAGACTACGAATTTTACTAAGGCAAACATGTGCCTATTCTTGGTCGATCGTCTAAAGGACCAGTAGGCAAATTCTACAAAATTTTACCAAGCAAAACATGTGCCAATTCCTGTTCAGTCGTCTAAAGGACCAGCAGGCAAAGTCTACTGAATTTGTTAAGGCAAGCAAATGCCTATTCCTACTCGGTCGCCTAAAGGACTAGCAGGCATACTACGAATTTTACTAAGGCAAACATGTGCATATTCCTATTCGGTCGTCTAAAAGACCAATAGAAAAATTCTGTAAAATTTTACTAAGGCAAACATGTGCCAACTCATGCTCGGTCGTTTGAAGGACCAGCAGCCATATCTTGCAAAATTTGCTAAGGTAAAAGAATGTTCATTCCTGCTCGGTTGTCTAAAAGACCAGTAGGCAAAATTTTATGAAATCGTTAAGGCAAGGAATCTCATATTTCTCCTCGGTCACTCAAAGACAAGCAGGCATATTTTTCAAGGAAATTTGCAGAAACAACCCATAAATAAAACTATGGCAAGAAAGCAGCTGGAAAGCATCAAAGGTTTATAAACACTCAAACGTTTGCAAACGAACAAACATTCAGAATTTACATAGAAAGCAAGTTTAGGGATTGTGAAGCTCAACAGCTTCAGTAGAAGAAGGATCAGCAATCTCAGAAAGAGAAGGACTAGCAACTTCCGGAGGAGCAGGTGTTAACCCCTGACCTGCTCCTAAAACAGGATCCATTGCTTCCTTCTTTTGCTCCCCACTTGAAGGAGCTTTGGTCTGATCCTGGTCCCCTTGGTTCTTATCCCCCTTGGCCATATACTTCTGCACTCCTACCTCCAGCTTGCTTATGTTAAGCTCTGTATATTCTTTTTTGAACACAAATATGATGCACTTGTAGCAAAAGGCGAGCCCAGAGTTATACTCTGCATCCAACTAGTCGTCCACCTCAGTAGATTTGCCCTTCAACTCAGCTATTTGCTCGTTAAGGACTTGATTTGCTCCTCGTAAACCGTCTTCAAAGTGTCTCGCTCACTTTGTGCAGCCTCGAGATCAGACTTCAAGTCACCCAACTCGCTCTCGAGTTTGGAAGAGTTGGACTCAGTAATGGCCACTTTCTCCTCCAAGTTAATGATCTGCTTATGCAGATCGAGCAGTTTCTCCCTCGAGCGATCAGCGGACTCAGCTTTTTTCTTCAGGTCTTGATTCTCCGCTTGAAGCTTCCTCTCATGGCGCATAAACCTATTCTTGCAGTAAGAAACCAAAGTGGCCAGCTTAAAAGATACCCTTTAAACAAAACCAGCCAATTCGCTAAGACTCATGCTCTCAATGTCCTTGACCATTTTGGGTCCCACTGATTTGCCATAGTCCCTCTGGTATAGGGTCAAATAGTCACCCTGATCCTGAGGCAGAAAAGGAGATGATCGATCTCTAAATTGAATGCTGACCTCAAGACTCTTGTCGCAAACCTTCTCCCCGCCATTCTTTCGAGGCGGAGAAGGGGGTAGAGTAGGAGCAGGAGCTTTAAAAGAACCAACATTGGTTTTCTTCAAGGGAGGGGGGGATTGCCGGAGTCACTTGACCCCTGAGCACGTTTCTTTGACATAGCGTTAAGGATCTTGTTATCCATCCCGACAGTTACGTCCACTAGGCGCGACCGAACAAGATTTGTTGACGACAGGAGATCTTAACAGGTAAACGCATTCACCAGAGTAGTTTCCACCTTGAGCGGTGGATCATTGTCAAGTTTCTTGATCAGGCCCCACGAGTCTGAAAGAATAAACATGGTTAAATAACCAAATAAGTGACGACTAGAGACGTAAAGTGTACAGAAAAATAAACGACCTGGGGTGACAAAGCGCGTTGGAAGGTGAAGATCACCACCAAGCGAATGGATCGCTGGACACCAATTTCCCCTAGTAAAGAAAAATTTGTTCTTCCTGTTTTTACACGATGAGGGAAAGCCGGTGATAGGCTTCCTCTTCGCAGAGCTTGACATAAAGTAGTACCAGCCTGCTTCTTTTGGACTGCTCCTCAGTTGATACAAATATTTTACTTCCATGAGAGAAGGCTCCTCGAGCTCACACCTTTCCCATAGCACAAATAAGGCCGAAAGAACTCTCCACCTCTTCGGGTGAAGCTGACCTAGAGCCAGATGCATGCCACCCAATATCCTGGCAAAATAAGGTTGAATAAGCAACCGAACCCCTAACTTGAAGCTCTCTAGATACAGAGTCACATACCCCTTAGGAGGCCGATTGGGAACATCACCTTTCCCAGGGATAGCAAGGAGGACGTCCTCATGAATATTATAAAGGTTTCTTCACTTGAGCAGGTCAGTGTGGGTAGTGGCACAAGTAATATAGTCAATAGAGTAAGCATCTACCTCCATCTTACTCGGCTCGGAACTGCTCTCCTTGTCATCACCCTCTTCCTCAAGGACCCCAGCCCCCTCAGAACTATGATTTTCATCAGAACCCGACGCTTGTCCACAATGGTTTCCCATAGGCTCATAATCAAGGGAAGGCAAAATGGTCTTAGGACGAGGGTACTCAAGGGTATCCCTATTAATAGAGGGGCCTACGCTGCTAAAATGGTATGGGGGATCAATCGGTCTTAGCAGGTTGGGGTACGAATCATCTACCTCCTCATCACTCTCATCTACAATAAATTTTCCCCTTCATCTTGACATAGTGAAATCTTAAAAGGAAAAGTACAACAAATCCAAGTATATTAGTACAAAAGGGACAATACAGAACCCAAGCAATAACAACCAGAGAAGAAGTTAAATGCGATACCTGGAATAGATCGACACTAGTGGCGTTGGCGTGACAGAGAAAGAGCCCGGCAAAAGGAAGTCTCCGATGAGGAAAGCACGTTTAAGGCCCAGAGAAGGAGTTGGCTTACGACAGAATGATAGATAAACGCAATGGCAATTCCAATTTAGGGACTTAAGACGAAAGGGAGAACAAAGGCGTTTAAGTCACGCAGATGTCAGCTCAATCGCCGCGTATCGAGGACAGATAAGCCACCGTTTCAAATTTCAAATACAAAAGTGCAAACAGTGACACGTCACTGGCCATTAAGACGGCATGGTGAGGTGTCAGCCTAGCTGTGTATTGGATACACTCACAAAGGCCCATACTCAAACCAGAAACTCTCTAAACATAAAGAATTATCTCGGGTCCATCACAGTAATTAAGACAACATGATGAAGTGTCAGCCCAGCTGTGTATTGGATACGCTCACGAAGGCCCATATTCAGGCCGAAAACTCTCTAAACAAGAGACATCACTTCGGGTCCATCACAATAAAACAAGGACTAGAGGAATGTTGCCCGAGGTTAGCCAGATCCAATTATTAGTTTCTAATCTCAACTCGTTTCACTCGCAAGACCAGAAACTGGGGGACTGGTATTGAGTAATGAAAAGGACCAGCTCAGCTATGTGAGTAATGAAAAGTACCAACTCAGCTATGTCATCATCCCTCACCCTGAGTGGAGTCTCCCCAGCTGAATGGCATGAGCAGAGTCCTGGTAAAACATCGTGTACGGGCATGTGCCAAATAAAAACGAGCACCAACTAAAGATACGTACCGACCATATGCTCATCACCCAAAGAAAGAGGACATGATCTCACGAAACCGCGACAATTTTGCCATGCCCCGAACCGCTGAGGAGAACGTGACATCTCACGTTGACCCACGATTCGGTTGTTGGAGACCCATGAGCGTCTGTCATCACTCGAAAATGGGGGTTGTTGAGTATTAGAAAATGCATATTTATAAAGGAGAAAACCGTCATTTGACATTTCAAGTCTTACTAACAACCCTTACTTTTATGTATTTAACCTTCTTGTGATTTAATTACATGTGTTTTATTTTAATTAAGTATTTTATATATTTTAGGGGCATTATAGTTATTTCACAATAAAGGAGAGATCAGACAGTAAAACGGACATCACTTTTGAACTTAGGACGGTCGAAAACCTTAGAAGGAGCATAAAAGGAAAAATAGTACTATTCACATGTACGGTACTATTCACGTGTACGGTACTGTTCACGACACTGTTCACATAGACGGATCGATGATGTGGCATTGACCGATGATGTGGCATTGACTGATGAGGTGTCACGATCCTGTTGGGCTAAAATTCTTATGTACTGTTGATGGTGACGTGGCAGCATATCAGTGGACGAAAAATCTCGCGTACGGTACATGCATCACACAGGATTATTTTCAACCAAACTGTGTTACTATTCATCCAGGTCAAACCGTGTTACTGTTCACCCGCGTGGTCAAACCGTGGACTGTTGACTGATGACGTGGCGCAATCCTGAGCGTCCAAACTATTTTTAATCCGATGGTCATGATTTACTCCATGTATCTATAAAAAGGGGGCCTCCCCCCCTAATTTGATATCTCTGAATCCAATTTTGGACTCTGTTTTCTGTAATTCCCTCTCCATCTTGTATTTTCTTCGTATTTTAATAAATTTTCATTTTGCCCCTAGTTCAATTATGAGTGGCTAATTTTCTTTTAAGCTTGGGTTGAAAGTGAAGTCTCAACATGTGTCATGGGCTTAATTTGGTAAATTTATTTTCTCTTCCCCTCTAGTTTTTGTGGATGTTTTGACTTCTCGTCGACAAATAATAATAATCTTGTCTAGATACCGCCTTGGTTACACCAGCTCTCTAGTATAAGGTTATTATTATTTGGCACGATAAGCCCTTAGCACCATATTGATTAGAGCGTGGTTCATGAGGTGTGGATTCTCCCCTCATGATTTAATTGGTATTAATAAGGAATATTTAGCCCATGATGCATGTTGATACGGATCCAGATACCCAAGTACGTCATCTTAATAGATTTCTCTTCAACTTATTCTCGCCATTTCAATTCCAATTTTAGAATTTATTCTCGCCATTTTAATTTAAGTTTTACCATATTCCAAATCATTTCCACCACAAATCCAATCACCCAATTCTAAAATTAATTCTACACACAATTAAAATCCACCTCCTTGTGGGATCGACACTCGTCACCATTGATCTATATTACAATAGATTTGTGCGCTTGCGAATACATTAAAATTTGCACAACAAGTTTTTGGCGCTGTTGCCGGGGAGGTAAGTAATTTTAATTCATAGAATTAATTTTTGTGAATAATTTCTTTTATTTGTTTTCTTGTATTTTTTTTATTAAAAAAAATGAAAAAATGAAAAAAAATGGTGTGAATCCGCATTTAAAGGTTATTATTTCTTTTTTCTCTCTCTTCTTTAAAATTCTGTAATTTAATTTTCAATTTTTTTTCTTCTTTGTAATTTTTGTTTATTTTATTAATTTAATTTTTAGTTAATTTATTTCACATATTTGTTTTTGTGTATTTTGAAAGGTTGTAATAGCACAATAAGGTTAGTATCGTAATTTCTCACTCTTCTTTATTTTTATTTGTTTTGCATGCATGGTCGTAGGTCATTATTACCTAATCTTGAACCTATAGACCTTGAAGTTGAGAAAACACTTCGCACACACAAACAAGTTAAAAATAAAATGGATTTGCAACCACAGGAGAGGCCATTTAAGGATTATTTCAGTCCCTTAGCTAATTTGAGCACATCATGTATAAGATACCCAAATGTAGCTGCTAGGAGTTTTGAATTAAAACCTAGTGTGCTAAATTGTCTCCCAACATTCTATGGCCTAAAAAATGAGGACCCATATAATCATCTGAATGATTTTCATGCCATTTGTCAAACTTTTAAATATGAAAATTTTTCAGACGATGATGTTAAACTCATATTATTCTCATTTTCTTTAAAGGATAGAGCTCGTTCATGGTTAAATACTTTACCTGCTAATAGCATCTCATCATGGGAACAAATGGTAACGAAATTTTTGAATAAATATTTCCCAGTGCATAAAACCAATGCTATTCGCAGGGAAATCTCAGAGTTTACTCAGAGAGAGGACGAGCAATTTTTCGAAACATGGGAGCGATTCAATGGGCTACTCTTGAAGTGTCCACATCATGGGTACGAGAAATGGCACCAATGCCAATACTTTTTGGAGGGATTACTACCAAATGTGCAAGAATGGCTAATGGCAACAAGTGGAGGAGAGCTAATGTCAAAAAGTGCATCAGAGATTTGGGAATTCTTCCAGCGACAAGCGGATAATTCCCAACAACGGAGTCGATCACTCAGGAATACTAAAAGAATTAAGGAAGTAAATGAGGTTCAAATTGGCAAGTCAACTTCGGGAATCAAAGAAGTCAAGGAGATGGTTGAAGGTCTTGCTCGACAAATAGCATTGTTATCAACTGCTAAATCAACAAAACCACATGACCATGACTCATACTCAGATCAAGCTAATGCCATAGGTGTAATGAGAAAGCCATCTAATTACAACCCATACTCCAACACATATAATCCTGGATGGAGAGACCACCCCAATTTTTCATGGTCTCAAGGATTCCAACAGAATGGACCAACAGCTCCAGCTCCACCAATGCAACAAATTCCTCAAGTTCCTCAAGCCTCTCAGCCACCATTTAGACCATACAATCAGAACCAGAACTACTTTCAACCCAGACCATGGGAGGATGCATTTCAGAATTTCAAGAATATTACTCACTCCACGATTGAGCAACAGAATCGCACCATTGATGGACTACGAAATGAGTTGACAGTAGGCTTCAATTCACAAGCCCAATCAATTTCAAGCCTCGAGAAGATGGTGGGACAACTTGCTTCTTCAGTTCAGACCTTGGCAATAACCGTTGAGAAAGGTAAGTTTCCAAGTCAACCAGTGCCTAATCCTTAAGGAGTACATGAAGCAAGTACCAGTTCACCACAGCAGCATGGAGAGGTCAAAGCAGTCATAACCTTGCGAAAAGGAAAAGAAGTTGACAGCAAAGTGGAGATGCCGGTGACAAAAGAAAATCAAATTGTACCTGTGAATGTTGAGGACTCATCACCGGAGGAGAAAGAAGAAACCAACCCACGAGAATATGTTCCGAAAGCTCCATTTCCTCAGAGGTTAGCTAAAGGAAAAAAGGGAAAATCCACAGGTGAGATTCTTGAAATCTTTAAACAGGTAAGTATTAACATCCCTTTACTTTATGCTATTAAACAAGTTCCATCTTATGCCAAGTTTCTTAAAGACCTTTGTACTAAAAAGAGAAATATGCATGTTCAAAAGAAAGCATTTTTAACAGAAAACGTTAGTTCTATACTCCAACATAAAATTCCTTTAAAATGCAAAGACTTAGGCTCCCTCACTATCTCATGTAGTATAGGGAACCACACAATTGAGAATGCTTTGTTGGATTTAGGAGCTAGTGTAAATTTGTTGCCTTACTCTGTATTTGTGAAACTTAGACTTGGAGAATTACACCCAACTCCAATAGTGTTACAGCTTACAGATCGGTCCACGAAAATATCTCGTGGCATTGTGGAGGACGTGCTTATCCAGGTAGACAAGTTCTATTTTCCTGTTGATTTCATTGTAATTGACACTCAACCAATACAGGATTCGAGGAAGCACATCCCCATTATTCTAGGCCGACCTTTCTCGGCAACTGCGGATGCTCACATTCAATGCAGGACTGGAAATATGCAGTTGTCCTTCAGCAACAAGACTATGGAGCTGAACATCTTCAACATTGCCAAACAACCTCACAATGCAGATGATGATATTGTTGATGTGGATTTAATTGAAGCATTAGTTGATGACACTTTTCTTTCAAACCTTAGTGATGATCCTTTACAAACATGTTTAACTCACTTTTGTTTGGATTTTGATATTGACAGATCAGTCGATGAGGTCAACACCCTACTTGACTCAGCACCATCCATGGACACTAATAAATGGAAGTCAAGAGTTGAACAACTAGCACCATCAGAAAAGAAACTCATCCCATCATCAAAATCACCACCGAAACTCGAGCTCAAACCATTACCCAACACTCTGGAATATGCATTTTTGGGAGAAGAAAGTACTCTGCCGGTAATCATATCATCATCCCTAAATGACGAACAAAAAGGTAAGTTGTTAGATGTTTTGAAAGAGCACAAAGGGGCATTAGGATGGACCATAGCAGACATAAAAGGTATAAACCCAGTAGACTGCATGCATTACATTCACCTTGATGAAAATGCTAAATCTACTAGGGAAATGCAACGTCGGTTAAATCCTAATATGAAAGAAGTTGTTAGAACTGAAGTCCTTAAGCTATTAGATGCAGGTATCATTTACCCAATTTCTGATAGTTCATGGGTCAGTCCTGTACAAGTTGTCCCTAAAAAGTCAGGAGTCACAGTAGTTACCAATGCTGATAATGAATTAATACCAACTAGAGTAACTACAGGATGGCGTGTATGCATTGATTATAGAAAATTGAATTCTGTCATACGTAAAGATCATTTTTCTTTACCATTTATCGATCAAATGCTTGATAGATTAGCAGGCCATGAATTTTATTGCTTTCTAGATGGCTACTCAGGATATAATCAGATTCCCATAGCACCAAAAGATCAAGAGAAGACCACTTTCACTTGCCATTTTGGCACTTTTGCATATAGGAGAATGCCATTTGGATTATGTAATGCACCTGCTACATTTCAACGATGCATGTTGAGCATTTTTTCTGATATGGTTGAACGATTCCTTGAAGTCTTTATGGATGATTTTTCTGTCTTTGGTGACTCATTTGATCAATGTTTACATCATCTAACACTAGTTCTGCAGAGATGTATCGAGAAGAACTTGGTCTTAAATTGGGAGAAATGTCATTTTATGGTAAAACAAGGTATTGTTCTCGGTCACATCATTTTGAGCAAAGGTATTGAGGTTGACAAAGCCAAGGTGGATCTCATTTCTAATCTTCCTCCATCCAAAACAGTCAGAGAAGTAAGATCTTTCTTCGGGCATGCTGGTTTCTATAGACGTTTCATTAAAGATTTTGGCAAAGTTTCTAGACCCTTATGCAATTTACTTGCTAAAGATGTACCTTTTGTCTTTGATGATTCATGTCTTGTTGCGTTTGAAAAATTAAAGCATTTGTTGACATCATCACCCATCATTCAGCCCCCAAATTGGAGCTTACCATTTGAGCTCATGTGTGATGCATCTGATTATGCAGTAGGAGCAGTATTAGGACAAAAAGTTGATTGAATTCCCCACATTATTTACTATGCTAGTATGACATTGAATGATGCACAGTTGAACTATTCAACTACTGAAAAAGAAATGCTAGCAGTAGTGTTTGCATTAGAAAAATTTCGATCCTATCTCATTGGTTGTAAAATAATTGTATTCACAGATCATGCTGCTCTTAAATATCTTCTCACAAAGAAAGATGCAAAAGCTAGACTAATTCGTTGGGTGTTACTTTTGCAAGAATTTGACTTGGAATTCAAAGATAAGAAAGGCACAGAAAATGTCGTGGCGGACCATCTTTCTCGTCTCCATTTTGACACAATTACAGAGCCATTATCATTAAATGAATCATTTCCAAATGAACAATTGATGAATGTGGAAGTATTACCTTGGTATGCCGATATAGTTAATTATCTTGTTATAGGTAAACTTCCAGAGCATTGGACCAAGCAAGACAAGGGTAAATTCTTTGCAGAAATAAAGAATTTCTTTTGGGATGACCCGTATTTGTTCAAGTATTGTGCAGATCAAATTGTTAGACGATATGTCCCAGAAAGTGAAATTCAAAATATCCTTTCATTCTGCCATGAACAAGCTTGTGGAGGCCATTTCAGTGCTAAGAAAACAGCGACTAAAGTTTTACAATGTGGTTTCTATTGGCCAACTATATTTCGAGACGCTTACACTTTATGTTCTTCATGTGATAGGTGTCAACGAATGGGGAGCATTACACGAAGGAACATGATGCCACTAAATCCAATTTTAGTGGTTGAGATTTTTGACATATGGGGTATCGACTTTATGGGACCATTTCCCCCTTCTTTTGGCCATCAATACATATTGGTTGGTGTTGACTACGTATCGAAATGGGTAGAAGCAATTCCATGTAGAACCAATGATCACAAGGTGGTGATAGCATTTTTGAAAAGCAACATTGTTTCACGCTTTGGATTCCCTCGAGCAATAATCAGTGATGGTGGTGCCCACTTTTGTAACAAAGCATTCAAGGATCTTTTGACAAAGTATTCAATCACACACAAAGTGGCGACCCCGTATCATCCGCAAACCAGTGGTCAAGTTGAGATCTCCAATCGAGAAATAAAGCACATATTAGAAAAAACAGTGAGGCCAGACAGAAAAGATTGGTCATTAAGACTTGATGATGCATTATGGGCATATAGAACGGCTTTCAAGACTCCGATTGGGATGTCACCCTACAGGCTAGTGTATGGAAAAGCTTGCCACCTACCTGTGGAACTCGAGCATCGTGCGTATTGGGCCATCAAGAAATTCAACTTTGACATGCAGCAAGCCAGCTCAGAAAGAAGATTACAACTGGCAGAACTTGAAGAAATTCGCAATGACGCATACGAAAATGCCAAGATTTACAAGCAACGAATGAAAGTCTTCCATGACAAGCAAATTATGAGAAAATCGTTCACCCCAGGTCAGAAAGTGCTTTTATTCAATTCTCTCTTGCACCTATTCCCAGGTAAGTTACGCTCTCGATGGTCTGGTCCCTTTATTGTTCATACTGTTTTTCCACATGGGGCAATTGAAATTAAAGACCCAAAGAACGGTGTCACGTTTAAAGTTAATGATCAAAGATTAAAGCCATATCTAGAGTACCAACCACATGGAGAAGACACCGAAATAAATTTGAGTGACCCACCAGATTTGAATTGATTTTTTTTCTTTTCGTTGATTTGATTCTTTTATCATTTTTAATCATGAGTACCTTACTTAGACCGTTCCTCCTGAACATTCTTAAACCACTTCAACGTGTCAAAACTCATCTCAAAAGGTAGATTCAATTTTGTAAAACACATCGCATTTGGGCTCTACAGCCACCAGAGTTAGTAGCCTATGTTGAGGGTTTAGAAAGCCAACTCAGAGACATTGAGAGAAGTGTTTACGACATCCAGTTGGAGCTTCAGGTAAATTCAATAAAAGGACGATTTTAATTTTCTTTGTGTGTTTTAATTTGTTTTTCTGTTTGTGTGCTTTAGTTTGTTACCCCGGTGAAGTGGCGGATAACGGTACTCCGTGACAATCAAGTCGGTTACTTCAGTTTCCCATAATAACTGATATTCTGAGGTGAAAGTATGGACAGAAACGAGATTCTAGCGAAGCTTCACAAGCGATTCCCTTCACTTCCTCAGAATGCCCTCCTTACGATCTATAAAGCTCAGTCCGAACGCATGCGATTGCTCATGAGGAATAACATACCTGCTGACATCCGTTGGTTAATCGAGGCTAAAGTACGATCGGCAGGTGAGTTACCTCCAAAATTTATTGCATACATGCCTGGTTGTGGTAAACGAAATTATGCAAGAAAACGACGAGCTCGAAGAATTTCTGTTGCTTGTCATAAGTGTGCCATAATGAGTTGCAATAAAAACCCATGTTCTTTAGGAATGGTGTCTGATAACAGGGAAGATAAGATTCAATTCATTAGGGATGGCTTGAATAAGGAGTCATTAGATGATATCATTTTGTCTCTTGAAACGCATCCCAGTGGATATGTGCAAGGAGCGATTCTCCAGTTATGGCCATTATTCCAGAAAGAGCATGAACGATATAGTCTCGGGAATCTGACTATAAATGACCTTGTTTGCCAGTTTATAAGAAAACTGGATAGGAAGCCTATCCTCGACCCATAGAGGGCGTTCAAGCTGTTTCTGAACATAAAACCAGAGGAAGATGTGAGCCACAGTCGCAACTACCTGTAAATATCCTTTTACTTTACTGTTATTTTATTTCACTATTGTTTTATTGAGTGCATTATTATCTTTAATAATTTTATTACTGTTTGCTTTTTCTTTATTACTGTTTGCTTTTTCCTTTTTACTATTTCCTTTTTGACTCGCGAGCCACGTGCTTTACGCGTTATTTGACACTGACATGTTACCTCATACACAACTGTGACCCACTGTCACCAAGACTCTTAAATGTGATTTTTTTTTGTCAAGCACTCACAACTTAATTTTTGAGAAGTATCACAATGGCAGCTACTCCAAATAGACAATTCAAGAACATTTGTGTGCTTTCTGGATTTACCTATGGCAAACATAAAGAGTTCGTTGAGGCAGCCATCGATCTTGGTCGAAGTATAGCAGTGAGAAAATTACACTTGGTGTATGGAGGAGGTAACCGAGGGTTATCAAAAATGGTCTCAGAAGCAGCTTTTATCAGAGGAAGTCAAGTGTTAGGCATCATCCCAAGAGTCCTAAAACCATTGGGCAGTTCGTCTGACTCATCAACTGGAGAAGAGTTAGTTGTCTCAGGTATGCAAGAAAGAATAACTGAAATGCTTAATCATGCTGATGCTTTTATTTTCCTTCCAGGAGATCTTGCAACACTAGAGGCACTTATCACACTAGCATCTTGGGCCCATCTGCACATCCACCAGAAACCCATCGGTTTGTTAAATGTCAATAACTTTTATGATGGCTTTATCGCATTTCTTAACCATGCAATAAAAAATTATTTCATTCTTTCTAATGTGAAAAAACTTTTTATTTGTGCTCACACTGCTAATGAGCTACTTGATATGTTACAAGCTTATAAACCGGAGCTAGACCCCTGGACCTTTGTGTTGGAGCATCCAAATAATGATGGTAACAGTAGCCGCAGTAAGAAGTACAAATTAGATTTAACTCTCTGCTTGTAAATATTGTTTTCTGTGTTGCACCACCCAGGTGATGTCTTCTAAACTCTACTTCTTTCCTTTCAAACATTGAGAATAATGTTTCGTTCTGGTTGGGGGGAGAGAATAGTCAACAATTGTGGAATTTTGGTTAAGTTTTTATTAATTTTTTGTTGTAGAAACTAACTGTTGCTAACTTTTTGTGTTGAAGATGGATGAATATGGAGTGTAGTGACTCTAGAAACGCATCTTCATCGTTTAAAAAAAATTAAAAAACTAAAAAAAAATCAGACATTTTCTTTTTTCTTTATTCTGTTTTTATGTTTATTTTTCTTCTTTTTAATTTCTCCTCTATAAATGTACATTTTCCAACTTGTGAGTCGAAGATGGCTGAATATGGAGTGTAGTGCCTCTAGAAACGCATCTTTTTTAAAAAAAAAAAAACCATTTTCGTTTTCTATCATTTTACGTGTAACTTTTCTAATTAGTTTTTATGCATCATTTTCACATTTCTGCATGCATATTTTCCTTTCATGTTTAGAATAGGTTGGGGGGTAGAATGTTGTTTTAAAAAAAAATTGTGTGATTTGTTTTAACATTGGATGACATGATTAATTTCAAATTTTAGTATTTGTATTATCTTTGGTCTTAAGTAATGTTACATTATGTTTGCTACTCTACATGTTGATGTCAGAGACAAAAATGAGTTGCTTGAAGGAATGAACATGTCATAATAAGTACCAAGTAAGTTTTTTAGCCTATCATTTTTCTTGGAGAGTAACCATTTTGCCCATTCTTTATACAGCTTAACAGTTTATTATTGTATACACGATCTCTAGATTTCTTTTGAGTTAACCCTTAAAAAAAATTATAAAATTAAAAAAAAAGAAAAAAATGTGTGTAGCTACATTTGGAGGCCCATCTAACTAGTAGATATGGATGATTATTTAGAGCCCTAAAAGACGATGGAAAGGCCATCTTTGATCCGTTTGAGCCTTTCTAGCCATCCATTTTATTAAATATCCATAGTTAACCCTTTTGAGCCTTTAAAAAAAAAAAAAAAAACCTTTTCTTTGTCAACTTATCATCTTGACCCACTCCGATTTAGAGTATTACCCGATGTCTTATAAGTTCCATCACCTATTTATGTTTGAGAAAAATGTAAATAATTATTTTGTTTAGTGAAGTTATACCAAAAAAAAAGCAAAAAAAAAAAACAACAACAAAACAAAAGTTGTTGTTTCAAAACAATAAAAATAACAACAATAGGTGAAATCCACCTTGCAACTTCCAAAAAAAAAAAAAAATCTCTGCATTTTTTCTCAAACATACACTTTGTTTTCCTTATTTTCTTTATTTGTTAACCATGTCCCTAGCCTACGTTACGTCCTAATAAAAGTCCTTCTTGATTTTAGGGAACTATAGTCTGAAGTAGAAGCTAGTTATATGGGCTAAAAAGATGTAGTGATGCATAAAAAAATTTTAAAAAAAAAATAAATAAATAAAGTGGGTTGACTAACATTTTTTATTTGACTTGAGATCTTATTATTTCTAAGCTGAGGACATATTTATTTCATCTTGGTGAGAGCATGTGATATCATTTATTATTTTCTCTCAATTACCATTCATTGGAGTGACTATTTTTATTGGGTTTAATTTCTTTGTGAGAGTGTCACTACTTCCAGTGAGATTTTGGGGTTTGACATGTCATTTTTGAAAGTAACTATAATAAAGTCTACTAAGCTGATTCATGTGGATGGTTGATGTGGGTGTGATGTTGCTTTAGACTGGAGATAATGCTTATACTTTTATTTGATTGCTATCATTAATCTGATTGAATAAACACGAGTGTTTCTAAAAATAAAAAATCATTTTGAATTTGAATTTTGTTTTCGCTTTATTTGCTAGGGACTAGCAATAAGCTGGTTGGGGGGTGTGTTGAGTATTAGAAAATGCATATTTATAAAGGAGAAAACCGTCATTTGACATTTCAAGTCTTACTAACAACCCTTACTTTTATGTATTTAACCTTCTTGTGATTTAATTACATGTGTTTTATTTTAATTAAGTATTTTATATATTTTAGGAGCATTATAGTCATTTCACAATAAAGGAGAGATCAGACGGCAAAACGGACATCACTTTTGAACTCAGGACGGTCGAAAACCTTAGGAGGAGCATAAAAGGAAAAATAGTACTATTCACATGTACGGTACTATTCACGTGTACGGTACTGTCTACGTTATTGTTCACGACACTGTTCACATAGACGGATCGATGATGTGGCATTGACCGATGATGTGGCATTGATTGATGAGGTGTCACGATCCTGTTGGGCTAAAATTCTTATGTACTGTTGATGGTGACGTGGCAGCATATCAGTGGATGAAAAATCTTGCGTACAGTACATGCATCACACAGGATTATTTTCAACCAATACGTGTTACTGTTTATCCGGGTCAAACCGTGTTACTGTTCATCCGCGTGGTCAAACCGTGGACTGTTGACTGATGACGTGGCGCAATCCTAAGCGTCCAAACTGTTTTTAATCTAATGGTCATGATTTACTCCATGTATCTATAAAAAGGGGGCCTCCCCCCCCCCTAATTTGATATCTCTGAATCTATTTTTGGACTCTGTTTTCTGTAATTCCCTCTCCATCTTGTATTTTCTTCATATTTTAATAAATTCCCATTTTGCCCCTAGTTCAATTATGAGTGGCTAATTTTCTTTCAAGCTTGGGTTGAAGTTGAAGTCTCAACATGTGTCATGGGCTTAATTTGGTAAATTTATTTTCTCTTCCCCTCTAGTTTTTGTGGATGTTTTGACTTCTCGTCGACAAATAATAATAATCTTGTCTAGATACCGCCTTGGTTACACCGGCTCTCTAATATAAGGTTATTATTATTTGGCACGATAAGCCCTTAGCACCATATTGATTAGAGCGTAGTTCATGAGGTGTGGATTCCCCCCTCATGATTTAATTGGTATTAATAAGGAATATTTAGCCCATGATGCATGTTGATACGAATCCAGATACCCAAGTACGTCATCTTAATAGATTTCTCTTCAACTTATTCTCGCCATTTCAATTCCAATTTTAGAATTTATTCTCGCCATTTTAATTTAAGTTTTACTATATTCCAAATCATTTCCACCACAAATCCAATCACCCAATTCTAAAATTAATTCTACACACAATTAAAATCCACCTCCTCGTGGGATCGACACTCGTCACCATTGATCTATATTACAATAGATTCGTGCGCTTGCAAGTACATTAAAATTTGCACAACAGGGGGCATGAAGAATACTCAGAAAACATGGGATGATGGCTATAAGAAGTCAAGAGACCGATGAAGAAAGGGACAACAAAATTGAGGGGAAGGGAAAACTCTGCCAAATTGAAACCAGATTACATTCCATACAAATCTTGGAGATACCTTAGGTTGAGAGCATTATAAGGAATTCACACAATTTAAATTACATAGTTTTCCTGTAAATACCTTGTGCTAACTTAAGCATCGGAGGGTTTACACCGACAAAACCACCGGCGTCTCTGATCTGTTTCTGTGAACGCAGGATTAGAAAGAAGAGAAAGGGTGATTCCAACCCCAGGAGCTCGAACAATTGTTGAAGCAGGGAAAGGGCGGCATCTTCTCCATTGACCATACAAGCGTTGGTGGAACAATCTGGTCGGGCAAAGGGCGATCAGATTTCAGCATCAACACATATCAACTACAAAATCTGCACTAGAGTAGCGAACAAGTTCTAATCACTTTAGCCAAAGCACAATTTCATACCTTTAGTCCTTTGAAGGTATCTAATAATTCTTGTTACTAGCTACTTGCTAATGCGCTTTTCTTGGATTTGATTGATATATACTTACTAATCCTAATGCACTTCTCATTGCATGCATGATACTTCCTGCAGCCTGTGCATAAGAAATCCATACCTAAGGATGGCAATGGATCGGATCTGACCCAAGATCCATGTGATTCAAATCCAATTGTATTGGATTTGGGTCGGATTAAAATGGATTTGGATATCGATGTGTGGATCTAAGGTGGATTTGGAGCAAATTCGGATTTATCTTAATATCTAGATCCAAATCCATATCCACTCACCATTTAATGTAATTTTATTTTAAAAAAGTCTTAACAATTATGTAATTATAAATGATGATAAAATTTATAAATGATGATAAAATTTATTCATTAACATGTATTTAAGAATCTTAAAACTTAAAGGTACTTAATTGATAATACGACAAAAATTTATCAAGTGTAAAATAAAATTAAGATAGCCTGCCTAATTTTTTTTAAGTTTTTCACTCTACAATTTAGTCTCTTTATTCCTCTTTAGTCTACTCTCGCTTCTCCACTTCATTTGAATGCTTGGATCAGTTCTTTAATTGTTACGAAAATCCATAAACTTGAGTTTGTTTTTCTATCATTTTCTCATAATCTTATTTATTTTGTATAATCACTAATCAATGGTGGCTATCAACTATGAAATAATTATGTTAATCATATATTTAGTTAAATATGATCATAATAAAAATAATAAAGCACTGAATATAATAAATCATTTTTAACTTATATGTTATTATTTAATGATATAGGAATGATGATGGTGTGCAATGGATATCAAGATGGTAAAGGAGACATTATAATATTATAATGATCTTATTCCTGCAACTACTTTTGATCGCTATTTTATTATCTTTCTTATTTGTTTATTTTGGTGTAAAAGTAGAAGCTACAATACTTATTAGATTTTTTATACAAATTATATAATTTAATTGTTACCAATACATTTTAGTCTTAAATTTTCTTTCTAAAAAAATATTGATCTCTTATTATTGAGATTTAAAATTTATGATGGATCTAGAGCATATTTGGATTTTAATTTTTCTTTTTGGATTTGGAGCAGATATAGATCTTTATTTTTTGTTTCGGATCTAGATATTGAGCGAAAAATATAGATCCATGACGAATCTGGAGCAAATACGAATCTTAATTTTTATTACGGATCTGGATCTGGAGCAATGTAGATCCAATCCATATCCGCTCCATTGTCATCCCTATCCATACCTGGCTCTATTGGCCGCTGGACAACCTTATCAAAATTTAGGTCTTAGATTTCTAATATCACTTAATATGCCTGTGTGTCCAATTAATAAAACGTCAATACTTTATTTTTTTATCTTTAAAAAATAATTATTCATTTTCAATTTTCATAGACATGGTCATATCCTCATATTTATTTATACATGTGCAAAAAGTTCAAAACAAACAACTTGTAAAGGTGGGAAGATTTCTGCACTTGCGCCTGGGGCTTCTCGAAGAAGAACTGAGAAAAAAAAAATGGAGATGACGAGACATACATGTCTAAAGCTGGAGATTCCCGACGCCACCGATCTCATTTTCCTAAAACGCACGCGGTTTCAGGCCCACTTCGAGCTCTCCATCACCGACAGTCTCAACGCTTGGCTCTGCAATGGTATTATAAACTAAAACCTGCAACAAATTTTAATTTAAATTTATCCTTTTTTTTTGGGGGGTGCTTAAAGGAACAGCGTTTTCGCCTTTTCGACAGCGTCTGGAGAGCAGGTGAAAGATAGGGCAGCGCAGTTGAACTGGCCGAGCGCTATGTGGGGCTTGTTAGGGTTTTCAGCAGCTTGGTCCTGTCGACGGTTTTACTGATCTTGCTGATGGATGTAATAGAGTAAGGCTCCGTTTGGTACAACTTTTGAAGTAGAGCTTATTTAAATAGAGCTTTTGTAAATAGAGTTTTTACTAAAAAAAGTTTAGTTGTTTGGTTGTCAATAAGAGCTTTTATTAAAAATTTATGAAATTACTATAATAGATAAGTTTTTTAAAGTTATATTATGAAAATAATAAATACAATTGTTAAATAAGTAGATGATATTTTAGATATTTTGACATTTAAAAAAACTTCTTAACATGTACTCTCAAAAGCTCAAAATTTGAGTTTTTACTAGTAGAGGTAAAATAGCTTATTTAAATTTCAAAAGCTCTATTAGAAAATCAACCAAACAACAACAAAAATTATGATAAGTGCTTATGAGATTAAATAAGCACTTATGACCATTAAATAAGTCATACCAAACAGGCATTAAGTATTTTCTTATTATTTTTTAAATTTTAATTTAATTTATCGAAATTGAAATTGGAAATTTTTGAAATTTAAAATTATGTGGTTAAGTATGTGATTGTGATGTACTGCAGTTGTCATGGACATTTGAGAAGGAAGGGTCTGAGCTTGAATGGCGGTTGAAATGCAGACCGGCGATTGATAGCAAGAAGCTTACTGTTGGAATTTTCGACTTTCTTATGGATGCAAATATTAGGCTCAGTGTAAGATTCTTTTGCAATGTTTGTTGGCTGAAATTTTGAAGATTGTTAGTTGAAACAATTTTACTTTATTAGATGTGTATGTAATATTCATTAGATTCAATGACTTGGTACATGTCGTAGGTAATCTTTAAAGGGACAAAGAAAGAAAAGACTTGGGATCTGCCTATACTGGGTTCTTTTATATTCAATAGAAGGGATTTATTTCTCTTGATGCTTGATTCAAATCTACCAATGGTTGCACATTCACTTGGTTCTTTGTGTTTTGCTTCATGAGGACGATACTACGTACATAGAGTTTCCGTGATAGACATTTACATCTTTCAGAAGCCACTTTCTCCGTAGGTGGTCCAGACTACAAGTTGGAAGAGCGCGTAGTTGTTACAAGGATTGTAAATCAAACATGTAATAAGTTTTTTTCTTTCGAGTTCGAATATTTTGTTGATCCACTAGCTTCTATTATTATGTCAATCTTAATCACTACAGTTAAAATTCAACTTCTTATTTACAGTGACAATTATATGCATCATGAATAAAGATATTTGAGATTTTTTTGTTTATATAAGTTTTCTCAATACAAGGTTTAGGAATAAGGACATGTGCAAGAGGAGATTTATATATACGAAGAAAAGATTATCTACTCATAAAGAATCGGGTGTACACTCTAAACGAAATTAAGAAAATTGACATTATCATGACTGATTTTGTAGCTAACCAAGAGCATATAGGTTATGCCTATAGGTTCAAATAATTAACTTGACAGGAAACTTTATAAATATAAAAAGTTTTCTTTTCTCTATGTGTATTTATTATATATAAATGATTTAGACCCATTTGGAATCAATGTTGAAACTTAAATAAATTACTTATTTCATAATTTTTTATAAAAATAATATTTGGTAAATTTTATAGTAACCGCTTATTTTGGACTTTTCTTCTTTTTAATAGCAACTTTTATAAGTATGTAAGAGCTTATTTTAAAATTTTCTCCACTTATTTTCTTTTATCTATGTATATACGTTCGGAATCAGGGAAAACATGTGGTGCAACTGTGGTACCATGCCACATTTGCATCCAGCCGTTGGATGCCCGTGGACTCCACCCATTCAAGTGCATCCAACGACTGGATGCAACTGTGGCATGGTACCACAGTTGCACCGTAACCAGACCCTCGGAATCAACATTGAAACTCAAATAAGCTATCTATTTCATAATTTTTTATAAAAATAATATTTGATAAATTTTGTGGAAACCGCTTATTTTAAAATATTCTCCAATTTTAATAGCAACTTTTATTAGCATGTAAGAGGTTACTTTTTATAGGCATCTTATTACAAAAGGTACAACACTTTTTTAAAATTACTATTATAACCTTATTATTATAACAGAAAAATAATTATGTCTTTTTTTTTTATAAACGTGAATATATAAACCATTAGATATCATATTATGGCCACAATTATTGTATGTTTTCTAAGTTCATATTTGTATATTTTCTTTTTCTTTTTTATTATTATAAGAATCAAAAAGACTTGCATATGATTACTTTATAAACAATTTCAATTGAAAGCTAACCATAATTTTCAAAATTACAGTTTCATAACCATAGCTTTTAACATTTAATGTACTTACGTATGTTTCTATATTCATGGTGTTTATTTCATTAGAAAACTATGTAGGCTTGGCAATATTTTAAATATATTTTCTTGATTATTTCATTTATATTGTTAAATAAGAGATCATTTTTTCAATGTGACTCATTTATTTATGTGAATAATGCATGTTACGATTTATTTTAGGGAAATTTACACCCGTCCACCTGTTTGTTTTGCATTTTTCAAAAATACACAAACACTTTTTTTTTTCAATACGCCACCTGAAGTTTGTTTTTTGTTGCATTCATCCACTTCCGTCTAATTTCCGTTAGTGGATTTAATGGAATGTTAACGAAATGACCTTTTTACCCCTCAAAATTACAATTTAACCCAAAATAAATGGAAATTGGAGATAAATTGGATGGATTTAATTTTTTTTCAAAGGTGGATGCTAGAAATTGGAGGAAAATAGTGTTTGTTACTTGCTAAATTTAGAAAATTTGTATTTATTTTTTTGAAAGACAAAAAAATAAATACAAATTTTCTAAATTTAGCAAGTCACAAACATTATTTTCCTCCAATTTCTAGCATCCACCTTTGAAAATCCATCCAATTTATCTCTAATTTCTATTTATTTTGGGTTAAATTGTAATTTTGAGGGGTAAAAAGGTCATTCCGTTAAATTCACTAACGGAAATTAGACGGAAGTGGATGAATGCAACAAAAAGTAAACTTCAGGTGGCGCACTGAAAAAAAAAGTGTTTGTGTATTTTTAAAAAAGGCAAAATAAACAGGTGGACGGTTGTAAATTTCCCTTTATTTTATTTGGATTTTGTATTAATATGAATTTTTATGATATTGTATGTAACAAATTATGAAGTTCGTTAGATTTTATATTTTTTCACTTCTATAATTTTATACGTTTTACAAAGAAAAAAGGGCATATCTAAATAATTTATTAGATATACTCTAAAAAGGTAATTTGAACTTATGTTCATCTTGGTCATTATAAAATAAATAATAACTTTTGTAACAAAATTTACTAAACTCATATATTTTATTTTTTAGATTCACAGCAATTGCAATAATAAAATTTTCTAAACATTGAGCTGCTTTTTTAATTAGCAACTTAGGGCATGTTTGGTAGCCCGCATTATATGGGATCAAATACTGTATTGTATTAAATTATGCAAGCTCATGTTTGGCACTAAAAGCAGCTACAACCACACTACATTAATGCACTGTGCTAATGCGACAACTACTGCATAAGGTTGGCTCATTTTTTTTTTCAATTTTCTTTATAATAATAATAATAATAATAATAATAATAATAATAATAATAATAATAATAATAATAATTTAATATTATATTATATTATTTTAATTTTTTTATCTTTACATTATAATTTATTAGTAAATTTATAATTTAATATCATTGATAATAATATTAATTTAATAATAATATAAATATTATTACATATACTACAAAACTTTTACTTGGATTATTTAGCACAATTCTTTTTGTTAGTGAATATGTTATAACAATATCTTGTGGTATGTATAATTTTTTATTCTATTATTGTAAGATGACTTTTGAACTAATCTTTTAGGTTTTAATTATTTATTTGTATTGTTATATTATTAGAGATTATTTGATTAAATTATTTGCTTTTATTTTTATCTCACAGGTCATATATTTAGAAAATACTAAAAAATAAATGTACGCTTTCGAAAATTTAAGGTTATAAACTTCGATTTTTATGAAGAATTATGATATTTTTTAACATTTACCCTAAACAAATTGTTAAATTTATAAAATTTAAGACTTCTATATTTAGTATTTTTCTAAATACTAATAAATTTTATTTTCTAAATATATAATTTAAATTACTCACAAAAAGTTAGTTCAACACCAAATATAGTTTAATTAAAAATTAATATAGTACAATATAGCACCAACTGCGTACAACATTATTATATTACAGTACTAATGCAATACAATGTGCCAAACACACCCTTATTTCACTCATACAGCAGCAACAACTTATTTAATTATCCACCTCAATTCCAAACTGGCCTTTAGATTATAAATGAAATATTACTCAACCAACGAAATTTCTGTTGACAATTTTTTTCTATAAACTAAATCATATATTTTAATATCTAATGTCATGAGAACATAGTAAAAGGATGGAAAGTTTTGGTTTAGGATTGAGGAGTTCATATAAATCCTCAACTTTTATTGATTGGATAATAAAGTTAATTAATACCTAACATATTTATTTTTACTATTTTACATTCTCACATCCACCCATTGTATTCTCTGATATATTAATTGAATTATGAGATACAGTAAAATGATCCATAGTCATGGCCCATGGAAACGGTAAGTACACTGTTGATCTTCAAGATTAAGGGCGCATTTGGAATTGAAGTTGAACAGCTGTAACTTAAAAGCTACAGCACTAAAGTATTTAGTAAACATTAGCTGTTGTACCTTATAAGATATGTTGATATGATTTTTCACTTGTATAATGAGAAATCTATTATATCTTTAATAATTTTGTCAAAATTATTATTTAAAATTTATATTTACTACATATTATTAACTTTTGTTTGATAACTACATATTTGTTTTCACAACAGTTGTAGTTTAAAAGATACAGCACATCAATGTCAAACGAGACCTAATTAGGGCATGTCCCGAAATGAGGTTTATTGACAAAATTCATAAATGCTGCAACAGAATGAGAGTATCCATCAAACACACATCAGGAATGTGGAATTGTTTTTCGTTTTTCAAATTTTGAAAAAGCCTAAAAATAGGTTCAGTGATAGATTTTTGCAAAATGATTTTAGAAAACAGGTAAGATCGTCTTCTAACTACTATCAAGAAAAGCCCTAAAACGGTGAAAAACGTCTCACTTACAAGTAATCTTACAGAGAGGAGCGGGCTTGGAATTCAACTTTGTAGGGGTTAAATTAAAACATTTCAAAACTGATGATATGATTTTTTTTTCTAATTATATAGGCGGTAACATGTACATGTTTTATTTCAATAATATAAATTTTTTTCTTATTAAATAAAGATAATACAAATTTAAATAAAAATAAAATATCAACAAAAATGTAGGCTCATTTGTTCTAACAAAGGAAAGTGAAATAATTAATTAAAATAAATGAATAATTGTAAATATACAAGTTGTTATCAGAATTAATGTTTGTGAAATTATATAACTTAAACGACTTTTTTTTTTCTAAATTTTAAAATTGTGAGAGAATATGTAGTTTTGGAAGACAAAGATTTTACATTTAAAACTCATGATATTATCATATTTTATTTAGAAATTCATTGATTCTACAAATATTTATAGGTTTTGTGGCACCCTTTTAGTCTTAACAGGTCTCTGCCTCTGATCCTATAAACCTCCACTAAACAAAATTCACTAATATTTAATTAATTAAGTGGTCATTTATCTGTAAGGTATAGTTCTCTCACAAATTTAACCGTGAATCTCACTTGGGTCCACGGTCGGATACTGTTCATGTTGAGAGGGCTACACCTTACAGATGTAAAGTAGCTCTCTCCACTCATTTATTTCCTTGTAAGTCTTCCACAAGAGAGATTAATCAAATTATTTTAGGATTTTGATATTTTGGAGAGGAGGAATTCCAAAGACGAAAGCCAAAGTTCACCGATCATCATCACATCAAACTCAAAAGGGAGGCTGGGTAACCCAAAATGTGACTTGGCCAATTTTTTCATGCCAACGATATGATGATGATGTCTTGTAGGCCATGGAAGAAATCGGTCCTTGACCTTGACCTTCTCCTAGTTGATGACACAAAGGGGCATTCACTTAGTCAGCTGCCAATATCCAAAATTAATTATATATTTAACATTTAATATTTTAGTATTAATATCCAACCCACCACTTGACAAACAACTTGGGCCATTTGGGTTAAAACCACACAATTTTGGTGGTCTTCATTATTTTTCCATTGGTGCCTAAATTTATTGCTTTACCTACCCCACAACCATCTTTACCTTTTTAAAAACACCATCAAAGATTTTCATATCCCTATCCAACCATTTTGAAAATTTCAATGGCTCTCTAATCGAAAACAACTCAAACATAAATTTAAACATTTTAAATTTTAAATTACTCTTTTGTTGAGTTAGCTATCCTTAAATTGTTTACCGTAATCTTTAAAAATTGAAATTATCTCAACATTTAGCCAAAAAATAAAAGAAAAATAAAGGTGAATTGATAAATTTTTTTAGCTTCTTAACAAAAATAAAATATACTGAAATTTTAAAAAATAAGAGAATAATTTAAAAAGAATTAATTTACAAAAAGAACAATCCGAAATCAACCCAAAAAATTTTAGCTTAGTATAAAATCATACATGTTTATTCATCTATCTATAACTTACAAAACAATTATTCTCATTTACAAATGTTTTTATTTTTTAAATGTAAACTTAAAATTTTAAAACATTGTAAAAATCTTTTACAATGCTTTAATAATCAAATTTTGTCAAATATAAGCTAATTTTTTTCGTCATAGACAAGATTCAAATTCTATTCCTCTATCAGTTTTAAGCTTAATGTCTAAACTATAGATTTTTTTATTGGAGATGGCGAGTAAAATAATCCCTGTTTTTTATTATTATTGTTATTATTATCATTTTTATATGTTCACATCCATTACTTATTAGTCTTTTCACTTACTAACTTGCTTATTTAGAGAACAAATTAACACAAGCCATTCAATATGTTATGTCAAATTGTCAATTCTACTTCTTAAGAATGAGGAGTGAAGTTTCAAGTCATAAAATTAGTACTATAATTAGTATTATCTAAATAATATATTTAACTCTCTTAACTAAACCTGCAAATTAAAAATGGTAAATAAATAAAATACAACAAAATACTACAAATAAAAACCTCCGTATTGTCCGTGACATATATTTAACTATAGCTACAGGCCATAAGGTCATACCAAAATTATACTCCTATGAACCAAAACCAACTGACTCCGGTTCAAACCGGTAGAATCAACTCTGGTTCAGTCATACCTACCTTTGCCTAAAACCTTCAAAAACTCTGAACCATGTGGCTCAACCCAACATCCGGTCCAGCAGATTCCTTCTTTCTCCTCATTTCCAACACTTTTCTATGACTATTCGAATGCATGTCCACGGAAAAAGTGGGGCTACAAGCCGGTCTATATTCCGGAAAAAGCCGACCGGACTTATACCGAACCCCACATGCATTACAAAGAGTTTTCGGACCAAGCGGACCGGTTCTCCACTGCGGAGTCTTTTGGGTTTGACAGTGGCTACACCTCCTCTGAAACAAACCTCCCCCACTTTGAACAGCCGGTTTCTTCTTTGGTTTCTTCACAACCGGCTCGTCAAAACCACTAAACCACTCAATATTTTGAACCGAGTCCGTAAAAATAAGACAAGAAGTTGAAGATGAAGAGGATATTGTTGACTCGGTGGATAACGGTGACCCAGACGACCAAGCCCGGCCGCTGCGTCTGGTTCGTTTGGTTCTCGCTTTCGAAGGCACCCGTAAAGGAAAGCACGGGCTGGTAGTGGTGGGGTTGGTTGAGGTTTTGTTCGAAACCGGTTTTCCATTCGGTTCAGACCGGGTTCGTTCTACATAATTGGGGTACAAAAGTGAAAGTTCTGAGCATGAAGAATCGTCTACAAACTGAGAAACCCATTCAAGCTCAGCAAAATCATCAACCTGTTGAAGAAAAGAGGGGGGAAAAAACACAAATGAGTTTTTCACTTTTCAACGTTTTAAAAAAAAAAAAAAAGCAAAAACGCTTTAAAAAAACAATTTTTTTCAGTTTTTTTAAAAAAAAGAGAAAAACTTTACCGGTTCAACGAATTCATTTGTGAGGAGTGATTGTTCAGAGGAAAAGCTACCGGAGTTAGAATTATTATCATCATCAACAGGGTCAGGTGAAGAGAAATAATCCTTATCATCAACGGACCCATCTTCAAAATCACCATTGGAGAAGTCGAGAAGATCATCAACGGAAAAATCTTCATTCGAAACGCATGGAATATCATCAAAAAATACTTGCTGGGTCGATTTCAAACAACACGAAAGCTCTCTGCGTAAACTGGGTTTAAAGGCTCTTGCTTCCATGCAAAACTCCATAATAATATTAATAATAAAAATCGCGTTTTTGTTTTTTTTTAAGGGTTTGTTTCTTTTGAAGAGATAGATTAAGAAGATGATGGAGAGAAGAGAAGAGAAGGGAAGAAAGAAAAAAAAAATAAAAATAAGAAACTGAATGATTTGTTGGTTGAGAAAGAATTGAATTGGCACAGAAATGAAGGCCGGTTCGTGGGCGAAACTGGTGCGGAGTTAATGGCTTGTCTTTATATATATTTTTATATATGTGTAGTTTCTAAATTTATTTATGGTTTTGTTAGCTTTGATTTGAATTTTGAAACTGTAAAATTGTAAAATAAAAATAGTTGTACTGTTTTTGGGGGGAAGGAAGAACGAAAAAGGAGTTGCCACAATAATAATGCATGTTGATATTGTAATTGATGGCTGAGCTGACCGGTCATTAGTCTTCTTGGGTTGGCTTTGTTTGGACCCAACAATCCCTTGTATTTTCCACTTAGATTTTTCTTTCCTTTTTATTTTTTTATTTTTTTCCAATCCATTGACTAGTCATGGTTTGGTCTTTTCCCATGACAGTTGTAAATCAATAAAAAAAATTAAAAATCAGTACATTTTTTTTTTAAAATAATTATATTTGAATATACCAAACCAACGTTACACTCAATTATCTATAAAAATTTAAATCCATATAATTATTACATTTTCAAAAGATTTGTTAAGCATAGTTCGAAAATCTACATTAAATATAGAATAGATTTATTTTCAACTAAAATGAATGTATATAGAATAGGAATGGATAATTAATACTTTAATTCTTGAACGAATAGACTCAACAGTAGAATTCAAATCACATTAAGTTGGAAGGACATTTTATTTACAATGTAACTTTTGGTATTAAAAAAAGGGTGATCAATTAAGAATATAAATTTCTTTTGTTTGCATTAATAGGTAATTTATTTCTTATAACTTTTAGAGCATCATTAAAAGACTCTTTTAATTTAACTCTTTAAATATTTATTTTTTACTTTTATGGTAAATAAAAGATTGAAAAAACTAATTATCTCCTAAAAGTCTTTTCAAATAAAAATAAGTTCATATTATTTTAATCAATCTTTTTTTTCTACTAAAATAATAACAATTATAACACATCTCTCTTTTTAAGAGTGAGAAAATAAAAATAATATAATACTAAATCGAAAGCTCCAAAAAACTCTCTAAATTAAAGTTTTCAAATAAGATTAATTTTCTCTTTTTTTTAATATTAAAGAGAAAGAATGACAATTTCATTTAAAAATTTTTTTTGAAACATTAAATAATAAGTAAAGTCTCATTCAAAGGGCTTTTTTTATTAATGCACTTAATACGCTTCCATATGAAACATATTTAACACAATTTTTGTTATAACTAATTTAGTAAACTTAGTGAATGTCTAGTCAATGCAATTTATATATTTTTTTTAAAGAAATAAAGCTGGCACCATACAGTGATTCAGGCATGGTTGATTTTTGCTGTGAAAAAAGTCAGCTTCTGTACGGTTGATTCGATATGTGGGAGCGGGACCCACAGAAAGACCAAATCCAACGGGCGAAAAGACTCTGTGAGAATCTTACCGAATGTGGCGCTAAGATTATTCAAAAGTTAAACCACTCACGAAACCGCCGTCATGTTATGTTTTTTTATTTCTGCTTTTCTACATTCTTCCAATAATACCACTAAATTTTTTTGTATTTACCGAGAAGCGTTGCTTTGCCTTTGCTTTGCCGCGTTAATCTCGCCCCAATTTCTGACTAATTCCATCCCCGTTGTTGCTTCCTGTCTAATTTTAGAAAAATTCGAAGACCACTCGCTGAAATTCTCCGTTTTGAAAATCCGACGGACAACTGGCCAAGTTGGAATGAATCCAACGGTGACGTTTGTAGCTTAACTTTTCAACCAATTGTTAGCGCGTGGAAGCTTCCGTTTGTCCTTTTACTTTAGTTCATGCGTTAGGGAAAGTTTAACTGAGAAGGTTTCCACTTCCACGTCGTTATAAGCATGCAACGCGTGCCGCTCTACGGATTCACGGGTGGCTACAAAATACTCGTCAAGCACTTTTTTTTGTTTTTTATTCTTGTACAATACCAAAACAAAAAAGAAAAGAAATTATCTACCAACTACCTTTAAAATATTAAAACTATAAGTAGCCACCACAAATTTTTGATAATATCTCTACATTACCTTATGTTTTAATTATATATCAACTAATTACTTTTCCATTAATTCCAATAACCACCATTAAAGAATCCAAGATAAAAGTCTATTTTATCCCCAAAATGAAAAACAAAGCATAAAATCATCAATTTACCTTCTTAACTGAATATAGGAATAAAATAATCTTTTAGCATAGATTCTTTAATAGTAACTAATGAAATTAATGGAAAAATAACTAACTAATATAAAATTAAAACTTGAGGTGAGCAAGAATATTAGTGTAAACTCACAATGACTGCTTCCACTTTCGATATTCTTGAGTTGATTGAGAGATAATTTTCATACAAATAAAATATAGTTAATAAATTTGTTAGGGCTTAAATTAATCGATACGTGTTGCCATTTCGACATTTTAAAGTTGAAGTTAATAATAAATAAATAAACTCTTATCTTTGTTAGAAGACTCGAATATTTGAACTCAAGAATTTGGTAAGAAAATGCATGACCAACTCAACTGATAAATTGTTGGCAATATACTAATTAGAAATTGAAAATAAATTTCATATTATTATTTTAAAGTAATTTATCATAAAATGTTATTTAAATTTATCTTTATGATTATTTTTGTTGCCACTCCTCGTGATTATTTTATCGAGTAATTTATTTCTTAAAAAATTGAAGCAGACGCATATAACTAATTAGGATTGTAACGTCGTTTTCTGAAAAATTAGGTTGATTTGGCATAAATATTTGTACGTGTTATGAGAGTTACATCAATTCATGAATATTAGGATTAGAAAATTTGAATTATTGCGAGTGGTGTATCAATTATTTTTGGCTAATTAGTCAAGGTAGAATCACAAAACAAAGTGATCGGAAAATGTATCAAATAATTTACAATTTAAGAGGAAGATATAGGAGAAGTTGATTAATATTTTTTTGGTTTAAATTTGCTAGTCAAGCAACTACTTTTGGATCAAATAATATAACTTAGGACTTACTAACAATTTGACCATTAACATAGCATAATTTGAAAATCTACATAAATATGAGATTTACGTGAGATAAAGCAATGTACATTACAACCACTTGGATTGCCCCGGATGAGACTTATTTTATAATTAAATGTTAAAATCATGGTTTTGTGATATTATGGAGGCCATAACTTATATTTTATTGTCTGATTTTAATGTTGATCAATCATCATTAGCAAAGATCAAATGTTGTCCTCTCAAATCCCAATTCCCCAACAATTAAAAAGAAAAGGAAACGAGAATAATTCACTTTCTCTTCGTTTGAAGACAAAAGTTGGCTTTGGGATGATGGCCATTATCGGCTAATGTCTTAATAATTGTAACTTCTTCTTCTTCTTTTTTCTTATTTTAGAAATTATAGAGTACATTAAATGTGTTACATTCAATATAATTATAACCGTTAATTACATATTAATTTATATAATTATTCATTTAATATTTAATATATAATTCAATTAAATAGAACTATCAATTACATGTTGATATTTTAAAATAAATACACATGTCATACATATATTAATTGAGTATAATACTTATAATGTACTCTAAAATTATTTTCTTTTGAGAATTCATTTTGTAATTGTTTGTTTTCGGTTTAATAATACCGAGAATTTACTTTATAAAATCTTCATGTGCATTATGTTAATTGTCAATATGTTATAATTTAATTATTTAAGGTTTATGCTTAAATAATAATACATAAAATTTAAAAATAATTAGTGGAAAATGTAAATCCGGCCGACCATTGACGAGAAACAACATTCTTTAGGAACAGCACGTGACAGAAAGCTTGCAAGAGCCGCAAAACGGCAAAAGGCCCATTATCCATGCCGTTTAACATTTAAAATTATCAAAACGACAAATCATGATTCGGTGCGGTCACGTGCTTGGTCATGCACTTCTCTAGTTACAATGTTACTGGTTTTTTGACACCCAACTTAAATTATAAAATATTTTCAAAGCTATTATGATGATGATGATGATTCACGAACATGCTTAGCTGCATCCCATCAACTACTATCTGAATCTTTTTTTTTTTTTTCGAAATAATATTTTAACACTTAATAAATTCTACACGTTAGTGTAATATGCTATGTTATCATCAAATCTTAACTTTATAATACTATACTATTCGTAATATAATTAAAAATTTATCGAGACCTGCACTGATATAATCTATTTAAAATTTACTATCAAAATCCGTTAGAATAAAAGAGATATCTACTTTCAAATTATGAAAATTATGCTTCTCCGATGCAGGGATAGATTAGATTTTCAAGCTATATTTGATGAAATTCTAAGTGGCTCCACAATAAACTAATGTCCGCACCTGATAATTCTTATTATTGCACATATGCCGAGCTATAGCGTAAATCATAATCACTCATCACTAGATGTCATGTTAGGCCGTTAAGCCTTTGAATTGAAAGCTTGTCTTTTAACACAGATTAGTAATCTCATAATATCAGCAAGCAATAATTTTACGGTTATGGTTATCTTAGAGCTGTTCTAAGATAGAGAATGAATCACAACCACACATGTAAAATGATAAATAATAAAAAAAAATTCATTATAACTTTGATCATGTGGTTATGAAAATGTACTCTATTTTAGAGTAGTTCCAACATAGTCGGACCCTAATTTTAATGGTAATGCATGCAGCAGCTCCTAGCAATTTATCAAAATCTGCCCAAGTTTTCTTATTAATGAAGAGACAAAGTTATGATTGTGATCAGAAATTATTTGGTGCAGAAGCAAACCCGTCATCTGGTTGTTAACCAAACAAGGAGCAGGTCCCTTTAAAATATTATTACGTGCAGGGCCCTTTAAAATATTATGTGATTCATATAATGCAAGATTTCATAAGTGACCTCATTTGACAGAAACCTCTAATCTCAACTCCTATCAAGTACCAAATTCTAATCATTTTTGGGTATGTATTTTAATCATTCTAATGAAATAAAAAGTAATTTTGTAAGTTAAAAAATTAATCAATCAGTATATGAGTATGTATTTTAGAATTCTACTATTATTCTGTAAATTCTGGTATGAATTTCAAAATTGTTAGGTGGTTAGTTTGTATTTTTGGGATGACATGTGGATACCAATATTAAAAAGACAAGGACCCATCAGGTATGGCAGTGGCACCACACACCTTTTGGTGATCTCCTTATCTTCACCACACACCTTTTGGTGATCTCCTTATCTTTCTTTCCAATTATTAAAGTTAGTTTAATGTGATCCACATATCACTAGTTTTTCAGCCACTGTAGACATTGCCACTGGTGTGCTAATTGAAAATTTCAAATTTCTCCCAGTGCTTCTTGTTCCTTATTCATTTTTGGGGTAATGACACATATTAGACCAAACTTGAAAATGTGGCTCAATGATAAAGCTTGAATGTATAGCCCAAGCTATTATTTCTGGGGAGGAGAAAAAAAAAAAAAAGACACATAATATTATGCCCTCTCACATGAAATGTGGATTAAATAAGTACTAGACGAATATATGTTTGTTGAACTGCTTGATCACTCCCTTAACTTTCAAAAAAATAAAAAAAAATAATAGAACTGCTTGATCCCAAGTTTAAGCTATATAGTAACTTCTCATTTTCACTGCAAGCAAACATTACATTGAAAGTTTTAAAGTAGCAACTTCACACATTACCTCTGTAGTTTTCTTTCCCTCAGGAGGCAACTAAGTTTCATTCGTTTGCTAACTAAGCTTGAACTGCGGGTTTAACTTGAAGGATGCAGCAGCTAATGATAAATTACTAATGAAAAGTGATGCATCTTACAGACTTTGGGTCATGTTTCAGCATAAAATTCATCGATGATGGTTCGAACTATCAATGGTATCCTCACTACATGTATACCATCTTCCCAGAACAGATTTCCAAAGGAGTATCTACCTTGAACTCTTAGCCGGGAATAAAAAGTTACCTTAAACTTCAGCTTCTTTCTTGTAGAATTAAATGTCAATGTTGATGGCTCTACTCTAACAGTAGTTCCTGCAGGAGCTTGAACACGAGCAGTATAGACAGAGTTCATGGGACTGACATTTGTAACTTGTCTTGATACAGTTATACTCTTCTTGAGCTCAGGGATGGTGATTGAAGGCAGATTTAGATTTACAAGGAACTTGGTTGATTTATCATTGCATGTGGTGGAAGCTCTATTCATTAAGCTGATGGCAGAATTATTATACCCCATGGCACAAAGGAATCGAACATAGTCTGATACTTCCATGTCATATACTAGGCCAGGATCCATGGCTTTATTGGGATCGACATGGCCTCCACCGTAGTCAAATGGATCAGCCTGCTTGTGAGGAGCTCCCTCAGCGACTATGCTTTGAGCATATTCATCTTTTAGAGAAGCTGGCCGAGATTGACGGAAGGAATATTAGCAATGTAACTACTGTTAATAGGTTGATAGGCTATAAGAGCAATTGAAATTTCAAATTTTATGAAATTTCAGTTTTCACCTGTTGTCACAATTGCAGACTTGATTGCAGCTGGACTCCACGTTGGATGAATAGCTTTCAAAAGGGCCACAATACCAGATATATGGGGGCATGACATGGAGGTTCCGGATTCAACTTTAAAGTTAAATTGCGGTATATAATTTGGAGTCACATGATCAGTTTGTTCAAGATTTGAAACGGGTGACCAAGATGCCAAGATATTAACCCCCGGAGCTGCAATGTCTGGCTGCACAGCAGTGCAGCTCCACAGCACATTGAAATAAGCTGATCAAATGAACTACATAAACAATACTCATGTAAACAAGATGGCAAATACCTTCAATACTGAGGGAGAGAGAGAACTGGGTCCTCGAGAAGAAAAGAAGGCCACTTCAGGTGATATTTGTTGCCCAATTACTGTCTTTGTGAAGCTAAACTTGACTATAGGATTTCTGCCGCATAAAAATTAGAGTCAAGTGACAGCTAATTTGCACAACCATAAACAATAAGTACATATTTAGAACATCACCGTGGATTCACGGTCACAATCACAAACATGAAGCCGTATAGCTTATATGCATGGAAAAGCAAACAAGTATATCTTTAGAACATGCCTATGGTCACCACTGAGTTTCTACCTGTTTGCTTCCATGTAGGTGAGAAGAGATGTTCCAATTGCAAAGTCCACTTGGATATATGGAATACCGAAGGAAAAATGAACATCCTTTGTGGGAAACTTAGCAAATATGAGACCAACACCCCCAGAATCCAGTACAGTTCGCGCGGCAGTTGCAGCTGACCTCTGAAACTGTGACTGGAAACAAATAACAATTTTTCCTCTCACTAAGGTCGCATTCAGGGTCCCTGATTCACAGCTTCTGTTAAGAGTGCATGTTATTAGAATCTTTATTATTTACCAATTACCACAGACTAGGATGTTCATGCAGATATCAAAGCCAGCATGAAGCAAAAGAAAAGATGTTTTACCTCGCGCTACCTTCATCTGCATCAAATGTGGCAATATCTTTCCCAATCACAATAGGATAAAACTTGTTCAGATCCTCTTTTCCATTATAAAAAGCCTGACCCTGTTTGAGAAAATAAAACTTATTTCTAGGCTATATGTATATGAGTTGGTTGACAATACAAGAGTAGCTTCATATCAAGCTGAAATTCCGGCAAGGATGTTATAATTTTGTTTCAACAGCACAAGGAACTTGATTAAATGCTACTGCATGACAATAAAATTAATTTTGCTATTCAAAATATTCAAGCAGAAATCTGCAATTTGATTTGAATGATCTTCATTCAAATTTGTGTTGGTCAACTTGAACACAGAATGGAAAGCTGTTTCATAGAGTTATATCATATAGAACAAAAAATTCCAACTGATACATTTTTCCTCTCGTACAAATCATCACATGTTCTGAATTCAACATGCATACCATGATGTAACCAAAACCTTTGCAAAGAAGTATAGAATTAGAACTCATTGAAGAACTAGTCAGTCCACTAAACTATCTTCAGAATGGCATACCAGTAACTTGTCTAGTCTTTTTGAACTACCAAGATCAGTTGGAAACTAAATGCCACCAGTATTATAGTTATTCCTGTGAATCTCAAAAAAACTTCTTATGCAGATACCTTAAACTTTCTGAAGCTACAAACAACAATGCTATCAGTACGTATTCTATTGATACCTTAGTTAAAAAAATTCTTCGGAATTCAAATTTCTATCATGAGACTGAAAAGGGCAAATTGCCAAAAGCATATCCATTTTTCAAATATGAACAAATTTATTCCTTTTTCATTTTTTTGTGCAAGTTATGCTGAATTTCATGGTTGAAAAGGAAGTTAGATTGTACCACAACAGTTTGATTGTTTCCCATTGTAATAGCAGTAGGGAAAGCTCTATCAATGGTGCTTGCTGCAACAGTTATAACCCACGGGGCAGTATTTATGACCGTTTGAGGATAAGGACCAGAATTCCCAGCAGAGCATACTACAGAAATTCCTTTTGCTACGGCATGGAAGGAACCAATTGATATTATATCATCAACATATGTGGAAAGTGGAAGTGATGAACCAAGAGATAGCGAAATCACATCCACACCATCAAAGGTTGCGTCATCAAATGCAGCCAGAAGGTCAGCTGAACTGCAGCCACCAGGAGCCCAACAAATTTTATAGATAGCTAACCACGCCAATGGAGCACCACCTCTGGCCAATCCTTGTGCTAGTCCCAAAAAGCTTGCATCTTTTACCATACCACCAGCTGCAGTAGATGATGTATGAGTACCATGGCCCACAGCATCACGGGGAGATAAGAATTCAACTCTGTCGCTTGAATTTAGCTTTCCAAATTCAGCTTCATATCCTTTAACATACCAACGTGCACCTATAATTTTCCTGTTTAAAAATTTCCACACACTAGCACTATTAAGCCAATGCCAAAATCAGTCAAAACATAAGAAAAAGCAAAAAGTATAATCTTAGACTATTTAAACACTATTCTGAAAATCCAAGACTTGGATTCTGTCTATGTGAGTCAACTGTCACCTTGAAATAATCGAACCCAAGATAATTAAGCTAAATTAAGATTGCATATCACGATATATTACATATTAGTCAAGTAGAATTCATAAGTGAATTATGCTCTGCCTAGTTAAGTAGAATTATATTCAAGTCATGATACCAAAATTTAAATTACAGTTAAGAAACAGTATCATAGCACCAGGCTTTGATATTGCTTTAGAGGTTATAATGAGTACAGAAATGAGTCAAACCTATTACAATTGGATCGATTAAATCCTTCTCCTTCCTGGCATATCCCATTCCATCGAGGTGGAATTTCTCCCATATTCTCATCTTTGAAACTTTCAGACTCTGGCCATATGCCTGCACAGCAAGCAGTGATAACAAGCTTAGTTAAATTCCTTTAATCACGCACGAAAATGTAGCATTTTTTCACCAACCAGTATCCATGACACCAATTATTGATCCAGCGCCTGAATGGCCTTTCGAAAGAATTCCATTCTCAACATTAGGCTTTAGTTGTAGAAAATCCCAGCTCCTAGTTGTGTGCAAACTAAGTATCCTATTTGGTACAACATGGACAACACCAGGGAGATCTGCACAAACACATCGGACAAAACGTGTCAATAGAAAATATTGGTTAATAAAACAAATTTAGATGGCTAAAACATATTTTCTTCACCAACATTATAACACCTGCTGTTAACTTGGCTTGAGAATGTGTTAAGACTGCAGCAAATCCAGAAAAACCATGCTTGTAGCTGTACAGAATGGATTCCTTAGCAGCTTCTTTGCTGTCAAATTGAAACTGCTAGTTATCACCTAGTGTTGTTTCACAATGATTAGTCCCCTTATGGTTTCTGTAGCGAATGCCATTCATTATTGTTACGAGGGGAAAACAGAGAGTTAAAAAACTACCAATTGATACAAATTAAAAATGAAGGTTAGGTCACATCTGCTCTCTCTGCCACAGCACAGAAAAGAGCTGTTTCTGAATAGAAATTTGGTTAACACTTCCAATTTCCAACCAGAAAGCACAAAATATACGTAAGTAGATAAGTTCATTGCGATGTTCAAATTGAGCATAGGCTAGGAAGAGCACAAAATAGATTGTAATTACTAATACATGGAAATAATGACACCCACTTCATATTATCAAAGATATTAATAAATATTGAAAGCAGAACAAATATTTTATTTTCCATGTTCACCACACAGTAACAAACATTTTGCCTAAGGTTTATATGATAAAAATATGACAGGTAAATTCAGCTAAAGAGAGTGAAATATAAACCTTCCAAGAATATCTGAAAGAATCTGATGGTGCGAATCCTGAACCAGCTGAGGCTCATCCCATCTTCTCTCTCCCATATAAACAATGTAAACCTGTAATAATTGAGCACAAAACCGCAAATCCCATCAACAAAAATAATAGCAATAACAAAAAAAGAAGCATTAAAATAACCAAAACTCAAGCTCACACAACAAACCCACATTGCTTGAAGCAGTTGCTAGCGGCTGACACACAGCAAGAACAAGACAGATGATGCTAAAAAGCCAATAAGAAGCAGCAGGAGCCATGAATGATCAGAAGAGAACTGAAAGATAAATGAGCCCCCGAAAAGACATATAGTTCACAAAATTCAATAATTCATATCCAATGATGAGGAGAGTAAATGCTTTAATGGGCTTGTATGCTTGTGAGTAGGGACCACGTAACATAACTGCTCCACTGTCAATAGTTAAATTGGCATTCACATCAATGGTGAATCCATTTAATGCACCACTGACTGAAGTAGATGATACAAAAGACAGATGTACGTCATAATTTATGTACGTCTCTCTAGCCTTGTTTGATTGGTTAGAGAAATGTTGAAGATTATGAATTTGGAAGGGAGACTGGGACCTGTCTTTGTCATGGAGAAATAAAAAACACACTACTTCAAAGATTGACTTGAATTCCATTTGTGGGATAAGGGGTAGTAAGGTGATATCACATCCTTTCTCTTTGTTTTGATTTGTAGTTTGTGCATATACCCAACCTATGAAAACTTGTTCTGATTTGCAGTTTGTGCAAAACAGCCAATCTATGAAAACTTCTGGGAAGATGCATTGTCCTTTCTTTCTTATTATTTATTTACTTTTATTATCACAATAGAACTATACAGTCCGTTGAAAATTTACATAGCACCAACACATCACATCAATCATATGTCCCTCTTAAGTTGTTTTTTGATAATCCGCCTAAAGTCCACTTAAAAAGATTCAAACCTTCAACATTAAGATGAGGTAAGAAATTGTCAACTGTTAAGAAAAGAAGAGTTTGATGAGAAGATATATGTTGATTTCTATCTAAAGAAAAACTTCGGTGATAGGGGCATGTTCATCCAATACAATTTTAATACATCCACGTTTGTTTTTTAGTTAATCAATCATGAAAATTAGAAAAAGAATTCCAAACATTTGGCGTATATATTATTAGAGGATTTGGATTCATTATTGAGCTGTGCCGATGTCCGATCTTTTAAAAAAATAAAAATTAGTAGTTATTCGATTAACATATACAGATAATCAGATATTAACTATATGATAATATAAATATATGCATGACAGAAAATTATAGAAAGGGTAGATACAGTCGGCCTTAGGTTTAAATCTATCTCCTCATGCCCACTAAAAAAATTAATCATATGACTGATGTTGGGGCAGAGTAGATGTGAACCACGGTTCATATTTCACACGTTACAAATTTTGCAAATTTTTATTTGAAATGGCATTACAAATGTAATATAATTTCCACACCCATATACAGTTGGGGAAATTGGCAACTAAATATACTCATGCTAGCATATCTATACCCCCATATTACCATGCAATCATTTCAAGTCGGTGTATTTTACTTCAACTAGTAAGGACACTTGTTCTGATATAACAAGTTTCACAATCCAATTCTACTCACAACAAGAATGAGGCAAGGAAAAGAACAAATCATCGTCGGCAATGTGCTAAGTGTTTGTTGAGGATGCTCCATTTCATATTACTTCTGGTTGGCCTAAATCATCAAACAGAATTTCCATGTACCACATTCAATCAATCTGAAAAAAAGGTTGCATCATGCAGAAAAGTTATCACAGAAAAAACATATTTATAAGGGTAAAAATTTGAACTGTGCCGTAAAGTCGATGTCTCATATAAATATGAATAGACTTTTGATTGTGTAATATACACCAGTGATTTAAAAAAGAAAAAGAAGATATTTTATAGGATTTATAGAAAAGAAAAATGCCATACACAAGCAGAGCCTAAAGAACGAGCATTTCTACTAGTTGCTATTTTCCCACTTCATTACTTCCAAACAAAATAAGGAAATCGAGAGAGCGAGAGAGAGACCTCTTAGGAGGAGAACTCCTAAATTTCCATAATAATGACTGAAATTTACATGATGCAACAATGACTCCATCGAAAGCATTGACCATATGTCTGCAAGTAGCACCTGTGAACATGACATCATTATGTGAAACTCCTTTATATTTTGTAATATGAAGGGACTCTCCAGATCTGGTTTTTAGGCAGAAAAACCTTGCTACTAAATCAACATTCAACTCACCCACTTACTTTTTGTCTATTGAATTGTGGAATTGAGTTTAAACTAATTTCGTTCTTTACAAGTAAGTCCACAATAATTGAAAGTATAGATGCATATGGCATCACATTTCTCTTATCCATTGAGCGAAGAAGTTCAATAACTTTTGATGTCTCATTCTTTCGAATGAAACTCGGCATAAGCGTAGTAAATATGACACAATTGGGTGCCACACCCTTTACTTCCATATCAAGAAATAAATCATGTGCCTTGTCCATTTGCTCATCGTTACAAAGCGCATGGATCGTGATGTTATATGTTACTACATTTGGCATTAGGCCTGCACGAGTCAAACTTTGAGACAGTTCCCGAGCATTTTTCAGTTTGCCTATTTTACACAATCCATCAATAAGGCAGCCGTAGGCCACGATATTAATTTCACACTTGAGAATTATTCATTTATCCACGTGTTGTAATTAGCAACATTACGTCTGCACCCTTTATTCCCCATAGAAAAAAAATATTTTCATAGCACGATCAAACCCATCTATTAATGGGTTATGGACAAAAGCATCTGGACGCACACCACCCTGAATCATCAGGTCCAACAACCTAGTTGCTTCGTCCATCTTTCTGTTTTTACAAAGCTCATCCATGATCACATTGAAAGTCACAACATCCGACTGTAACCCCCGATCCATCATCTCAATAAACAAATACTCTGCCTCATTCCCATCATTAGCATAACAAAAGCCGTGAATCAAAGAGTTATAAGTAACCACATTGGGGTTAATATTCTCATCCTTCATCTGCAGAAACAGTTCCTTAGCCTTGTCCACAAAACCTTCCTTACAAAGACCATCGATGATGGTATTGTATGTAACAGTGTTTGGCTTACAAACGACACCAAATTCCCTATTTCCATTAGCCATCTCTTCAAATAAATAAATTAAGAGTGACGATTGTATGGCCAGTTCGACACAATCCAGTAATCAAAGTATTGTACGTAAAAGCATCAGGCTCACAACCAAACGCTTTATGTTTCGTAAACAATGCGGCGGCCTCCATGATTCTACTCTCCGCACGCAAACCTTTAATCAAAGATGCAAAGGTCGCAGCATTTGGTGTAAAGCAAGACCTAAGGATCCTCCCAAAAGCTACAAAACCAAGAGACACCCTACCCATTTTGCGAAAGCAGTTAATCAAGATACTGCAGTTGAATTGAGTCTCTTGAAGAGTAAAAGGACAATATCATAATGTTTAATCCTATCAAGAGACCACTAAACAAAATGTTGAAGGAAGAGACAGGATGGGGAGTAGGGTGCATATGAAGCATGTAATCGGAGATACAAAAAGCTTCATCAGGAAAATAGAAGAGAAATCTGTCCCTTTCTTTCCATTCCGATTATTAACTAGTAGGGTATCGTTAAGTTTACAAGTAGGATCCGTTACTTACCTTTCGGAACATGACAAATGACGTCTCACTGTTTGATTGGCTCAGTAATCATTAATTATTAAATTTTATTGTTTTTAATTTAAATGGTAAAATTTATTTAGATGATATACAAATTGTAAATTAAAGTGTCAATTTTCTTACATTATCCTCGTACTCAAAACATAAGTTTACATGAAATTTCATGTCTAGATACGTTAAATGGCCATAATTATTAAATGATCTGGTTCTGTCAATCGTTTAAAAATAATTTAATTTGTAATATTTAAAATAATTTAATATGTAATTAGGTGTCAAAAAGACTAAATTATCCTTACAAAATGACCATTCCTATGTCACCTGTGTTTGTTTTTATTTTGTTATTTTACAAGGATAATTCTATCTTTTTTGTAGATGACTGATATAAATTATAAATTTGTGAAATATAAAAAAAAAATTAAATTTTTTTAGCATTTTTTAACATAGGGGTTGATAACTTCCTATATTATAAAGAAATTCTTTTTTCGTATAAGACCTGCTCACTATCAAATCACTACAAATTAATAATTGGCATTGATTTAAATCTCATTTCTAATTTTTTGTAATACAAGTAGAAGATCTAATGTATTATTTTTTGTATCACAAATTCATATGACATCCGGAGGCTTTTCGTGAAAAATTGTACCCAATATTATTTATTTATTCTTAAAATCGATCTCTGCTTAGATCTTATTTCTAAATTTCAGTAATACGGAAAGAAAATCTAGTGTGATATTCTCATGATAATACGAAAAATTATTTAATATCAAAATATCAAATCACTTGCAAGTGGTTTTTTTTTTTTTGGAAGATGGCCTCCATTCAACAATTTTCTTTGAAGTCATAAATATTTAATTAAGGGAACATAAAATGATAGGATTGTTAAAAGAGTTAGAAATAAGGTGCTTTTAGATTACTTAATTTGAAAAAAAATTAAAATTAAAACTTCAGGTTCTTTCCAGTAGAATTAAATATCGATGGCTCAACTCTAACGGTAGTCCCTGCAGGAGCTTGAACACGAGCAGTACGGCCAGAGTTCACAGGACTGACATTTGTAGCCTATCTCGATTCAATTAAGCTCTTCTTGAGTGCAGGGATGCTGATTGAAGGCAGATTTAGATTTACAAGGAACTTGGTTGATTTATCATTGCATATTTGCATGTTATACCCCATGGCACAAAGGAACCGAGCATAGTCTGATACCTCCTTGCCGTATGCTAGGCCAGGATCCACGGCTTTATTAGGATTGACATGACCTCCACCATAGTGCTTGTGAGGGGCTCCCTCAGCAACTATGCTTTGAGCATATTCATCTTTTAGAGAAGCTGGCCGAGTGTAACGGAGGAAATATTAGTAATGTAACTAATGTTAACAGGCTATAAAAGCAATTGAAAATTTTAAATTTAATGAAATTTCAGTTTTCACCTGTTGTCACAATTGCAGACTTGATTGCAGCTGGACTCTACGTTGGATGAACAGCTTTCAGAAGGGCCACAACACCAGATATATGGGGGCATGACATGGAGGTTCCAGATTCAACATTAAAGTTAAATTACGGTGTGTAATTCTGAGTGACATGACAGTTTGTTCAAGAGTTGAAACCGGTGACCAAGAGGCTGGGATAGTAACCCCGGAGCTGCAATGTCTGGCTGCACAGCCCATTGAAATAAACTGATCAAATGAACTACAAAAACAATACTCATGTGAACAAGATGGCCAATGCCTTCAATACTGAGGAAGAGAGAGAACTGGATCCTCGAGAAGAAAAATAGGCCACTTCTGGTGATATTTGTTGCCCAATTACTGTTTTAGTGAACCTAAACCTGACTCTAGGATTTCTGCGCATAAAAATTTTCATCAGTAAGACAGTCAAGTGACAACTAATTTGAACAACCACAAACAATAAGTGTATATTAGAACATTACCATGGATTCATGGTCACAATCAGAACCCAGAAGCCATGTAGCTCATATGCATGGAAAAGCAAGTATGTATATTTAGAACATTCCTATGGTCAACACTGAGAGCTTTTACTTGTTTGCTTCCATGCGGGTGAGAAGAGATGTTCCAATTGCAAAGTCATCCGGACACGGGGAATACTAAAGGAAAAATGAACATCCTTTGTGGGAAACTTAGCAAATATGAGACCAGCACTCCCAGTATCCAGTACAGTTCATGCAGTAGCTGCAGCTGACCTCTGAGACTGTGACTGGAAACAAATAATAAATTTTCCTCTCACTAAGGTTGCATTCAGGGTCCCTGATTCACAACTTCTGTTAAGAGTGCATGTTGTTAGAATCTTTATGGTTTACCAATTACCACAGACTAGGATGTTCATGCAGATATTCCAGCCAGCATGAAGCCACAAAAAAAAAAAAAAAAGCACAATAATAGAAAAAATAAAAAATTGTTTTACCTCGCACTACCTTCATCTGCATCATATGCAGCTATATCTTTCCCAATCACAATAGGATAAAACTTGTTCAGATCCTCTTTTCCATTATAAAAAGCCTGACCCTGTTTGAGAAAATAAAAATTTATTCCTGAGCTACATGTATGTGTGTTGGTTAACAGTAAAAGAGTTGCATCATATCATGTTGAAATGCAAGCAAGGATGTTATATTTTTGTTTCAACAGCACAAGGAACTTGATTAAATGCTACTGCATCTGCAAGAAAGTAAATTTAATTTTGTCATTCAAACTATTCAAACAGAAATCTTCAATTTGATTGAATAATCTTCGTTCAAATTGTATGTTGTTCAACCTGAACACAAAATGGAAAGCTGTTTCACAGAGTTATATCATATAGAACAAAAATTCCAAACAATACATTTTTTCCTCTTGTACAAATCATCACAAGTTTGTAATTCAACAGGCAGACCATCCTGTAACCAAAACCTTTGGAAACAAGTGTAGAATTAGAACTTATTGAACTACCAAGATCACTTGGAAACTAAATGCCACCAGTATTATAGTTATTTCCATGAATCTGAAAATAACTTCCAGCGCCTGAATGGCCTTTTGAAGGAATTTCATTCACAACATTTTGGTTGTGTGCAAACTGAGTGTCCTATTTGGTACAATACAGACCACGGCAGGATGATCTGCACAAATGCATCATACAAAACGTATCAACAGAAAATATTGGTTTATAAAACAAATTTGGACAGCTAAAACAGATTTCATTCACCAACATTATAACACCTGCAGTTAACTTGGCTTGAGACTGTTAAGACTGCGGCAAATCCAGAAAAACCATGCTTGTGGCTGTACAGAGAATTGATTCCTTAGCAGCTTCTTTGCTGTCAAATTGAAACTGCTAGTTATCACCTAGTGCTTTTCACAATGATTAGTCCCCTTACGGTTTCTCTAGCGAATACCATTCATTATTGATAGAGGGGAAAAGAGAGAGTTATAAAAAACTACCAATTGATACAAATTAAAAATGAAGGTTAGGCCGCGTCTGCGGTTTCTGCCATAGCACTCAAAAGGGCTGTTTCTGATCAGAAATTGGTTAAAACTTCCAATTTCCAATCAGAAAGCACAAAAAATATGTAAGTAAATAAGTTCGTTGCGATGTTCAAATGGAGCACAGACTAGCAAGAGCACAATATGGATTGTAATTACTGATGCATGGAAATAATGACATCCACTTCATTTTATCAAAGAGATTAACATAGATAAATAGTGAAAGCAGCACAAATATTTTTATTTTCCATTTTTCAATTTTCGCCATACATTAACATAAACATTTTGCATAACGTTTATATGATAAAAATATGATAGGTAAATTCGGCTAAAGAGATTGAAATATAAACCTTCCAAGAATATCCGAAAGAATCTGATGGTCCGAATCCTGAACCAGCTGAGGCTCATCATATCTTCTCTCTTCCATATAAACAGTGTAATCCTGTAATAATACAGCACAAAATCACAAACCCATCAACAAAAATAATAATTGAAAATAACCAAAACGGAAGCTCACGCAACAAACTCACATTGCTTGAAGCAGTTGCTAGTGGCTGACACACACAGCAAGAACAAGACAGAGGATGTCTAAGAGCCAATAAGAAGCAGCAGCAGGAGCCGTGAATGATCATAAGAGACCGGAAAGATAAATGAAACCCCCAAAAAGATATATAGTTCACAAAATTCATATCCAATGATGAGGAGAGTAAATGCTTTAATGGGCGTGTATGCTTGTGCGTAGGGACCACATACATACTTGCTCCACTGTCAATAGTTAAACTAGCATTTACGTTAATGGTGGATCCATTTAATGGATCACTAGTGAAGTAGATGATACAAAAGTCAAATGTACATCAAAATGTATGTTACCTATCTCTAGCCTTGCTTGATTGGTTGGAGAAATGTTGAAGATTATGAATTTGGAAGAAAGACTTGGACCTGTCTCTGTCATAGAGAAATAAAAGTGCATTACTTCAAAGATTGACTTGAATTCCATAACTGGGATAACAGGTAGTAAGGTCATGTCACATCCTTTCTTTTTGTTTTGATTTGCTGTTTGTGCATATAGCCAATCTATGAAAAATTTTGGAAGCTGCATTTTCCTTTCTTTCTTCTTATTTATTTATTTAATATTATAATATAATTATACAGTCTGGAAAATTTACATAACACGAATTTATCACGTCATTAATATGTCCATCAGATGAATAAGTACCACATTCATACTTATTTTGAAAATGTCTCATATAAGCTGCTTTTCTGTAGTTCACCTAAAATCCACATAAGAAAATTCAAACCTTTAACCTCAAGAATAAGGCGAGAAAGTGTCAACTACTAGGTCAAGAAGTAATTGATGAAGATTTCAATGTATTTTTTTTTTTTTTGGTTCTTTTTAAACATCGATATCAACTTGCAAGTTAGGAAATTATCCAAAGGAAAACTTGGGTGATAGGGGCATGTTTATCCAATACCATTTTAATACATACACATTTATTTTCCAATTAATCAATCATGAAGACTAGGAAAAGAATTCCAAACATTTGACATATACTTATCAAAATTTAATTCAATATTAAGTTGAACTTTTCATGCCGATGTTTTAGAAAAATATAATTAGTAGTTATTCAATAAAAATACATAAATAATTAGATATTAACTATACAAAAATATAAATATATGCATGATAGAAAATTACAAAAGGGTAGATAAATGGGTTGGGCTTGGTAGAAATCTATCTCGCCATGCCCACTAAAAAATTGAATCATATGACTCAAGTTCGGGAAGAGTAGATGTGAACCACGGTTCAGATTTAACAAATTACAAATTTTGCAAGTTTTTCTTTCAAATGACATTAGAAATGCAATATAATTTCCACACCCAGACGCGGTTGGCAAAATTGGTGACAAAATATACTCATGCTAGCTTATCTATACCAATTACCATGCCATTATTTCAAGTCAGTGTATTTTACATCAACTTGTAAGAACACTTGTGCTGACATAACAAGTTTCACAATCCAATTCTACTCACAAAAAGAATGAGGGGAGGAGAACAAATCATAGTCAGCAATATGCTAAGTATTTGTTGATGACGCTCCATTTCATATTAATCCTGGTTTGCCGAGATTATCAAACAGAATTTCCTTGTATTCACATTCTATCAATCTAATAAAAAGGTTGCAGCACCCGGAAAAGTTATCACAGAAGAAACATAAAGATATCCTTCCAATATTTATAAGGATAAAAATCTGAATTGTGCCATAAAGTAGATGTTTCATATAAATATGAGTAGTCTTCTGATTGTGTAATACACATCAATGATGAAAAAAAAATATGATATTTTATAGCATTTATAGAAGAAAATGTCACACACAAGGAAATTAAATGCTATTTTCCCATTACATTACTTCCAAAACAGAATAAGGAAATTAAGAGAACGAGAGAGAGACCTCTTAGGAGGAGAACTCTTGAATTTCCATAATAATGACTGCATCGAAAGCGTTGGCCATGTTGATGAGTGGTACCTGTGAGCATGACATCACTATAAAACACTCCTTGTTACATGGTAATTTGGGCAATTATTAGTATCATTCAGACCACAAACTATCTAGCATTTACCATGCCAAAAAAAAAAAAAAAATTGTCTTTACAAGATTATTTTTTAGAGGAATCAATGAAGCTGAGAAGACAAGCTGTGCTATTAATTGTTAATAGAAATAAATGATGAACGCTGATTGAAAAACCTGATGACATAATTAATTTGGCATCAATTCCCAATACAGTTGGTAATCTCATATACTTGAATTACAAATCAGTTCAACTGGAAGTTCCCTATATCAAAGACAACCAACTTAACTATCAGAAAGTTTGAACATAAACGTTGTACCCTCACAGGAGGGAAACAAAATGCCATTTTATTTAGAGAAGAAAAAGAGGCCATAAGGAAAAGCCTAAAAAATTTGCACTTCCAGCTAATGAGAAGGATGTGTTGCAGAAGGAAAACTCATGAATTGAATAATAAAAATGTTATTTTACAACATAAAGTTGAAAGACTTTAAAACTTATCTGTTGGACAAGAAGTTAGCAATGTCTGCAAACAGAATCCATGGACAGAACCTAGGAACATGCCAACATTAGACAACGCTCCTTTACATGTTGTAATAAGAATGGGATCCTCCAGATCGGGTTTTCAGGCAGAAGAAACATGCGACTAAATCAATATAAAACTCACTTTAACTTTGACTCTTGAATTGTGGAATCGAGTTTAAGCTAATTTCATTCTTTACAAGTAAGTCCACAACAATTGAAAGTGTAGATCCATCTGGTATTACATTTCTCTCATCCATTCTGTGAAGGAGTTCAACAACTTTTGATGTCTCATTATTGCGGATGCAACCTAGCATAAGCGTGTTAAATGTGACACAATTGGGTGCTACACCTTTTGCTTCCATATCAAGAAACAAATCATGTGCCTTGTCCATTTTCCCATCAGTACAAAGCGCATGGATCATGATGTTATATGTTACAACATCTGCTATTAGGACTCCACGAGGCAAACTACGAAATAGTTCCCGTGCAATTTCGAGTCTGCCGGATTTACATAATCCATCAATGAGGCAGTTGTAGGCTCGAATATCAAGTTCACACTTGAGAATTCTCAAAGTACGAAATAGTTCAACTGCCTCTACAATATAACCATTCTTGCAGAGCCCATCAATAAAGGTTCTATATGTCCAGGTATCAGCTGCCACGCCATCACGTTGCATCTCATCAAACAGCTTGAAAGCACGCTCAACCTGGTGTATTTCAAAAAGGCCAGTAAACAAGGTGTTATATATAACAACATCTGGCTTAATTCCTTTAGAGAGCATTTCGCTATAAAGGGTTAACGCTCCCTCTATTTCCTTATTCTTGCAGTAACAATTTATCAAAATACTGTAACTAAAAACAGTATGTTTGCAACCCATACTCTCCATAGAAACAAATAGTTCCTTCGCATGATTAACTCTACCAGTCAAGCAAAACCCGTCCATTAATGTGCTAAAAGTAGATGTGTTGGGATTCACTCCTCTCAAAATCATCAATTCTAACAGCCTACTTGCTTCATCCATCTTCCCATTCTTGCAGAGCTCATCCATGATCACATTGAAAGTCACAACATCAGGCTGTACCCCTTGATCCATCATCTCAATAAGCAAACAATTCGCCTCGTTCCAATCATTAGCATAACAAAAACCGTGAATCAAAGAGTTGTAAGTAACCACATCTGGGTTAATATTCTTATCCTTCATCTGCAGAAACAGTTCCTTGGCCTTGTCCACAAAACCTTCCTTACAAAGACCATCTATAATAGTAGTGTATGTAACAGTGTTTGGCTTACAAACAACACCAAATTTCCCATTTCCATTAGCCATCTCTTCAAATAAATTTAGAGCAACAATTGTGTGGCCGGTTCGACACAATCCATTAATTAAAGTACTGTACGTAATGACATTAGGCTTACAACCAAACGCTTTGAGTTTCGTAAACAATGCGGCGGCCTCCATGATTCTACTCTCCGCACACAAACCTTTAATCAAAGAAGTAAAGGCCACAGCATCTGGAGTAAAACAAGATCTGAGGATTCTCCCAAGAACAACAAAACCATGAGAAACTCGACCCATTTTGCAAAAGCAATTAATCAATATGTTGTAAGTATAAAGATCCGGAAACAACCCAGTGGAATTGAGTCTCTTGAAGAGTGATAGGACAGTATCATAATGTTTAGTCTTAGCAAGACAACCAAACAAAAGATTGAAGGAAGTGAGAGGAGGCGGAGAAGGGCGCATATTGAGCATGTAATCAAAGATACAAAAGGCTTCATTAGGAGTAATAGCAGTAATATCACCTTGACCTGATGATTTGCACCTTTCTTTGAGGAATTGTTCGAGTGAGGCTCGGTCTTTGACTGTCAGTCGCAGCGACTCCTTCAGTTTAGCTGTTGTAGTCGGATCTGAGGGCTCATTTTTCGAAATTGAAGATTTGGGTTTTCTGGTATGAGGGAACGAAGAGGAGAAATTACATCTAAGAGCTGATATTGAAATTGAAGTAAAATGAAAGGAACAAGTTGAGGATACGAAAGCCATTGGAGAGCTTTTGATTATTTGGGGTTGAAGAAGAAGAAAAGAGTTACCAAAAATAGAAGAAGAGAAACATATGCCCTTTTCCGAATATTAATACAAGTGGGATACGGACCAATAGGCTTTGGTAAAGTGAGAGAGTACCGGTACTTAGAATAATGAGTATAAGGTTCGAGCCTTTATAAAAATATTTATAGAGTTTATTTATAATTCTTCTTTAATTATCACATAATTAAATAAAGTCAGTCTATTTTTTACGAAATATGAGTAGAGTAAACAGTTCTTGAATATTTGAGAGGGTTTAAAAAATTTGGACAACGCTTCAAAAGAGTACATGCCACAATGAAGATCTCAATTGTAGAATCTGCGTGTAAATATTAATTGTAATACCTACAATCTTATATAAACAGTATTCAAAAAAAAAAATACAAGTGGGATACGGTACTTTCAATGATGCTATGCTTTTGGAACCGTGACAAATTGTGTCTCTGCGTTTCTAATTTAATTTAAATAACGAACTTTATTCAGTTGGCACATAAATGTAAATTAAAGTACCAATTATCTTACATTATCCTCATGCTCAAACATGATTTGACACGAAATTTTATGTTTAAATATGTTAAATGACCATGGTTATTAAATGATCAGGTTTTATCACTCATTTAAGAATAATTTAATTTGTAATATTTAAAATAATTTAATAATATGTAATTCGGTGCTAGTAATAATAACATCAACAATAACTACAACAAGAATATAATTTGTAATATTTAAAATAATTTAATAATATATAATTCAGTGCTAATAATAATAACAACAACTGAGGCAAGAATAATCATCATTATAACCGGCAATCAATAGCAGTAGGCAATAACGATGATCAATAGATAGGAGCAGCGACAGCAAGCAGCAACTGCAACAACAATGATCGACAATAATACAAATATCCGTGAGGATTATCGGTAACAATCGATCTTTGCTCAGTACTCATGCGATTTTTATTTATTTTTTAAATATTTAAAAGAAGGACAAAATGAAAATTATTACAATTGGATGGGGTAGTATAATCCGTCTCGAAAATGAGATTTAGATTTCAAATCCCCCTTGAAAATTAGAAATCCAAGAGTTAGTCATAAATTGATGTGAGGCCAACAAATTTAATATCCTCCTCTTTTTCCGAGTAAACAAGTTAATGAATCTCATTCCCTCATTTTCATTTCCACTTAATAAACACATCATTAGATACATACATCAAGATTATTTAAATATTTTTTCTGCAACTTTTTTGATGTTTGAAATAAAAAAAAAATTTCGTGTTATAAAAATATTGCTCCTTATCTATTTATTACTTGCCATATATATATATATAAATGACTAACGTAGGTGTCGATTGAAAGAAGCTTAACTTTTATTAAAGGGTAATGATGCAGCCATAAATTCTTGTACAAATTTATTTTGTACAAACTGATGTGGCGTGATAAGATTAGTTAAATTAAATATCACTTAGCCCACATAATTTGTTTTTATTAATTTATATTTTCATTCAACCAATGAATTAATGCCACATCAGTTTGTACAAAATAAATTTGTACAAGAGTTTGTGGCTGTATCATTACTCTTTATTAAATAACAAGGATTAAAATTAGGGTTCCTCTATGATGCTGTAAATTTTTTTTACAGCATTAATAATGTATTAATTGTGAACCATTAGATCTAATCAATGGTATAAATTATTTGTTCTAACAAAATAATTTAAAAATAATGGTAACGGTTCAAGTGGGTAGATAATTTTTGTAAAATAATTGTGACCACCCTTAAAGTTTGAAACAATTTCACTTAAATAGTATATTTTATTTAAAATTACTTTTCAGCCCTCCTTTAAATTTGTAATATGATAATTTCTTTTAAATAAACCTGCCAAAATCAGTTACTATTAAGTATAAAATATAATATCAAGTAGGTTATTTAACACAAAATCTTGTAATAATTTGTATTGTATGAATTTAATTACAAACCATTAATACCTAAACAATAATGATAATAGAAAGTATTGCAATAAACTATTTTATATGTGTTTTATTAATAATACTATATGAGTCAAAACAAATAAGAAATATTTTATTCACCAATTATTATTGAAAAATATAGACGTCTATATAACTATAGAGTGAGAAATATTTTGATTAAAATTTTTATCAAAAAATTAAACTATTTATTTCACGCAATTCAATGGTGGAGAATATAACATTATGAAATGATGCTTTGACTTTCAATATCAACCATTAGACTATGAGATATCAGTGGCTCAAATATTGTGCCAAAATTTTAAGTTAAAGTATCCCAAACATATCTTTATAATGGAAATATAAAAACATACAATGATTTTTTTCCTCATTTTGTCCATTAAATATTATTTGATGTAATATTTTATTTATTGTCACTATTAATTATCATAATGAAAGTAATAACTCTTCGTGGCATAAAAATTTTATAATTACTATCAAAGAATAATCATAAAATAATTTTTCATGATTCATAAACTAAAGTTAATTAGGAATATGTGTTAAATTTAACTTTTATGACATTAATAAAGTGGCATTTGAAAATAAAATGAAAACAAACTTGTGAAAGTTAAAATTTATAAGGTTGAGATAATTTCCTACCATGTCAATAAAAATCTAAAAACATAAATGATTTTCTTTTACTTTTTTCCCACGTAAATATTATTAGAGGTAATATTTTATTTATTATCACTATTAATTATCATAACAAAAGTGATGACTCTTAATAACATAAAATTTTATAATTACAATCAAAAGATATCAATAAAATAATCTTTCACGATTCAAAAACTAAAGCTTATTAGGAATATATATTAGATTTAACTTTTATGAAATTAACAAAGTGATATTTGAAAATAAAATGAAAATATATAGGCTTATAAAACTTAAAATTCCTATCATGAAAGGATATTAATTGTAACATAAATATAAAGTTAAGAGAATAAATATGTTAAATAGGTATTAAAAATAATACATACTTCATGATCAATTATACAATGACCCTTAATATTATATAAAATAATGAGTATTTTAATATATGATATTAAATTTTATTAAAACATGTGTGATCAAGTAATTTTTATGTTACAAGCAATCTCAATAATGAGTTTATTAATGTAATTATGACATTTACTTAAGTATATGTACTTAGTTGTGTTATTTATTACTACTATATCATATATAAATTTTGTAATTGCAACTTATTTATTTGATTTGTGTTAAATAACCTACCATTATATTTTATACTTCATGGTAATAGATTTTGGAAGATTTATTTAAAAAAGATTATCACATTTCAAATTTAAAGGAGAATTGAAAAATAATTTTAAATAAAATATGTTATTTAAGTGAAATTGTTTCAAACTTTAAGGATAGTCATAGTTATTTTACAAAATTCTTCACCCCTTACACATTTGTTAACCGTTTACCCTTTTTTTTTACTACAAATATTGTGTACCATTGATTAAATCCAATGGTACACAATTAAACACATTATTAATGCTGTAAAAAAAATTACAGCATCATAGAGGAATCCTTAAAATTAACTTAAGCATACAATTTTTTCACACCATCTTTCACTTCTTCGACTCCGAAGTAGGAATAAAAAATGCAGAGATCGAGTAGGATCAACTTAATTCAATAAAAGAACATAAAGTTTTCTCCAGCATTCAAGTCTATTTAACAATGGCCTCTTTCTAACAATCGCATTATAAAGGTAGAGTATATATATGTATCATCAAAAGTCCATCCCTGGCAAGCATATATGCTTTTGATAAATTTTATCTTATCATATTGTCTTCAATCTTCATAGAGAAAAGTTTGTCAGTTTCAAGAAACTATGTCTTTCCAATACATAGTATAACAAATACCAATACACACAATCATGAGTCCTCATTCAATTGAATGCCATGTAACAATCTAGCATTTTCCATGCCCAAGAAAGATTGTCTTTACAAGATTATTTTTGAGAGGAACCAATGAAGCTGGAAGATTACAAGATTATTGTTAACAGAAATAAATGATGAACACTGATTGAAAAACCTGATGACATAATTAATTTGGCATCAATTCCCAATACAGTTGGTAATCTCATATACTCAAATTACAAATCAGTTCAACTGGAAGTTCCCTATATCAAAGACAACCAAATTAACTAACAGAAAGTTTAAACATAAACCTTGTACTCTCACAAGAGGGAAATAAAATGCCATTTTATTTAGAGCAGAAAAAGAGGCCATACAGGAAAAGCCTAAAAAATTTGCGCTTCCAGCTAATGAGAAGTATGTGATACAGAAGGAAAACTCATGAATTGAATAATGAAAATGTTATTTTACAACATAAAGTTGAAAGACTTTAAAACTTATCTGTTGGACAAGAAGTTAGCCATGTCTGCAAACAGAATCCATGGACAGAACCTAGGAACATGCCAACATTAGACAACACTCCTTTACACGTGTTAATAAGAATGGGATCCTCCAGATCGGGTTTTCAGGCAGAAGAAACATGCGACTAAATCAATATTAAACTCACTTACCTTTGACTCTTGAATTGTGGAATGGAGTTTAAGCTAATTTCATTCTTTACAAGTAAGTCCACAACAATTGAAAGTGTAGATGCATCTGGTATCACATTTCTCTCATCCATTCTGTGAAGGAGTTCAACAACTTTTGATGTCTCATTATTGCGGATGCAACCTAGCATCAGCGTGTTAAATGCGACACAATCGGGTGCTACACCTTTTGCTTCCATATCAAGAAACAAATCATGTGCCTTGTCCATTTTTCCATCAGCACAAAGCGCATGGATCATGATGTTATATGTTACAACATCTGCTATTAGGACTCCACGAGGCAAACTATGAAATAGTTCCCATGCAATTTTGAGTCTGCCGGATTTACATAATCCATCAATGAGGCAGCTGTAGGATCGAATATCAAGTTCACACTTGAGAATTCTCAAAGTACGAAATAGTTCAAGTGCCTCTACAATATAACCATTCTTGCAGAGCCCATCAATAAAGGTTCTATATGCCCAGGTATCAGCTGCCACGCCATGACGTTGCATCTCATCAAACAGCTTGAAAGCACGCTCAACCTGGTGTATTTCAAAAAGGCCAATAAACAAGGTGTTATATGTAACAACTGTTGGCTTTATTCCTTTAGAAAGCATTTCGCTATAAAGGCTTAACGCTCCCTCTATTTCCTTATTCTTGCAGTAACCATTTATCAAAATACTGTAACTAAAAACATTATGTTTGCAACCCATACTCTCCATAGAAACAAATAGTTCCTTCGCACGATTAACTCTACCTGTCAAACAAAACCCGTCCATTAATGTGTTATAGACAAAAGCATTTGGACGCACACCAATCTGAATCATCAGTTCCAACAACTGACTTGCTTCTTCCATCTTCCCATTCTTGCAGAGCTCATCCATGATCACACTGAAAGTCACAACATTAGGCTGTACCCCTTGATCCATCATCTCAATAAACAAACGCTTCGCCTCGTTCGAATCATTAGCGTAACAAAAACCACGAATCACAGAGTTATAAGTAACCACATCAGGGTTAATATTCTTATCCTTCATCTGCAGAAGCAGTTCCTTGGCCTTGTCCACAAAACCTTCCTTACAAAGACCATCGATAATAGTAGTGTATATAACAGCGTCTGGCTTACAAACGACACCAAATTCCCCGTTTCCATTAATCATCTCTTCAAATAAATTTAGAGCAACAATTGTATGGCCAGTTCGACACAATCCATTAATTAAAGTACTGTACGTAATGACATTAGGCTCACAACCAAACGCTTTGAGTTTCGTAAACAATGCGGCAGCCTCCATGATTCTACCCTCCGCACACAAACCTTTAATCAAAGAAGTAAAGGTCACAGCATTTGGAGTAAAACAAGACCTGAGGATTCTCCCAAGAACCACAAAACCAGGAGAAACTCGACCCATTTTGCAAAAGCAGTTAATCAAGATACTATAAGTATAAAGATCTGGAAACAACCCAATTGAATTGAGTCTCTTGAAGAGTGAAAGTACAGTATCATAATGTTTATTCTTAGCAAGACAACCAAACAAAATATTGAAGGAACAGACAGGAGGCGGAGAAGGGTGCATACGGAGCATGTAATAAAAAATACACAAGGCTTCATTAGGAGTAATAAGATTAATATCACCTTGACCTGATGATTTGCACCTTTCTTTGAGGAATTTTTCGAGTGAGGCTCGGTCTTTAACTGTCAGCCGTAGCGACTCCTTCAGTTTAGCTGTTGTAGTCGGACACGAGGGTTCATTTTCCGAAATTGAAGATGTGGGTTTTCTGGTATGAGGGAACGAAGATGAGAAATTACATCTAAGAGCTGATACTGAAATTGAAGTAAAATGAAATGGACGAGTTGTGGATACGAAAGCCATTGGAGAGCTTTTGATTATTTGGGGTTGAAAAAGAAGAAGAAGAGAATTACCAAAATAGAATTTTACCAATAGAAACTCAAACAGCTCCTAGTGAAGCCGCCAAGTGGCCTTTAGCTCCTTTATTTGTCTATTCATCTGAGTTACAATCTTTAAAAATAATAATAATAATAATAAGTTAAAATTTTATTTGACCTTTTCTTTGGGAAATTTCCGAATATTAACAAATACCTCGATAATCCGTCCCCAAACCGCATTCTGCCGTTTATTTTGTAAGTAGGATACATTACTCACAATAATGTTATGCTTTTGGGACCGCTACCGCCTACAAATAATGGCTCCCGATTGAATTAGTTCAAAAAATAGTTAATTATTAAATTTTATCGTTTTCTAATTTAAATTGTGAAATTTATTCAGTTGAATAAAAGTGCCACTTTTTTTTACATTATCCTCCCACACAAACATAAGTCTACTGGAAATATCATGTTTAGATAGATTAAATGACCATAATTGTTAAAATGACCAGGGTTCCTCACTCAATCTAAAAATAATTTATAATATTTAAATTAATTTAACACGTAATTTGGTGCCAAAAGGACTTGATTATCCTTATAAAATTACTGGTATTGTCATTTGTGTTTGTTTTTATTTTGTCATTTTATGAGCTAATTTTATTTTTTTAGTGAGCGATTGATATAAATTATAAATTAAGGTAAAAAACTAAACATGTTAAAGTTTTCGTAGTATTTTTGGACACAAAGTAAATTTAGGGTAAATAACTAATAATTTCTTACATTATGAAAAAATACCTTGATTTTGTGTACTATAAAATTAGTAATTGATATCGATTTACATTGCATTTCTAATTTTTTGTAATGTGGAAAGAAGATATACTGACTAGTATACTATTTTTGGTATCAAAAATTCATACGACATGGCCTCGAGGCTTTCTGTAAAATTTGTTCATGATATTGCTTATTTATTCTTGAATACAAACTTTTTGTAATGCGGGAAAAAATCTAGTGTGATACTCTTGTATCAGTACAAAAAATTATGATATCACCACTGCTTTCAAATACTTTTTTTTTTTTTTCTGTGAGACTGCCTCTGTTCAACACCTATCTTTTAAGTCATAAATATTTAGTTTTGCTCAGGGGCGGACCTAAAATTTTATATTACCCCGGGCTAAATTTAAAATTTTATATTTTGAAGTGAACATAAATATTCATAAGTAAAAAGAAGTACATCAAATAATGGGGACACGAAAAACTCTACGAATATGTACTCTAAACAAAAATAATTGTACAAAAATACTAAAAAACAAAAGATAATTCAAATATAAAAATACTATTTTTTAATTATGAAATCTAACATTGCAACCTATAATAACATCTAATTATATAAGAATTAATAAATCTATAAAGAATTTTAAATTAGAATAAATCAATAAATGTAATTATAATTATTTAAAAAGTGCAAGTAGAACTTTATGTTTGAAAAATACTTAGGTGGCGTTTTTTTTTTGTCTGAAATCTGAATAGACCTGAATTAGTCTAAATTCTAAATAGATTTGAATGTTTGAATCTAAATAATATGTTTGTTTTTTCGTCTGAATCTCAGAAAATAAGTATTAAGTTGTTTGTTTTTTTCAACTGAAAAGGCTGAAAATATGTACTTTTACATTTGTATCCTTATTAAATTTGAATGTCAAATAAATAATATATTAAATACCATAATATTTTAACATTTATAAGTAAAATTATATTCCATAAATTTCAAATTTTATCGTATATAATATAAGAAATAAAAAAATAGGGATATTTTTATGTGGTTTAAATGTCTATGGGTGAGTTTTGTGATAGACATGAAAAATAGATTATAAAATATGGATATTTTTTTACATTAGTAAATAATTGACTTAATTCAAATTTCTCCATTAAGTAAAAAGTCAAAAAAAATTGACTTATTTTATTAAGTCAAAATTATCTAAAAAGTCTCATTAAGTTATAAAAACAAATACTTCTAATTAACTTAATTAATTAAGTTAAGTCACTTTAAGTCATTAAGTTAAAAAACAAATGCCACCTTAGTTACCAAGCTTAAATAAATTAAACAATTAAAATCTATTCATCTTTTTAAATTAAAAAAATATTAGTCGTCAAGAGTTTCAATAATAAACTAAATTCTAACCTAGCAAAAAGGTACTTGTGTGCCGTTATTTCTTTGCCAGACACTCTAACCCTCTTTAAAAAATCAAATTAAAATACTCAAATTTTACTTTCTAACCTATCCTCTAAGTTAATGTAAATAATAAATAAAATGTCAACATTTACATAAAAAATTTATGAAATTATTAATAATTTTTATTATATATGTGTTTAGTATTTTTAATAATAGTGACGATGTTATATTACATTCACATACTTTGTTAAATTAAAATTTTAAAAACAAATTAAAGTTGTAATAACATTTTAAACCCCTAATGTTTTCAATCTATTCAATAAATATATAATTTAATTATTTTATAAAATAAGTCATTAATTCCAGTTGGGAAAAAATATAATTGAGTTAAGGACATATTTGAAAATAAAGTAAAAACTCTATTATTCTATGAAATTTGACAAAAACATAATTGTAACTGAATTGGAGACTTATATAAAAATAAAATAAAAGTCTATCCTTATGTAAAATGAATCAAAAGACAAGGGGTTTAAATGATTTTTTCTAGACCTAGCCCAGCTGTAGATCCGCTACTGGTTTTGTTTTTATTAACAATAAATTAATATATATAATGTTTCTACTTAAGAGAGAACTTTGTGGTAAGATTGTTAATAGAGAGCTAGAAATAAGGTTCTTTTTTATTACCAAAAGGGTAAAAAAATTTTCGCAATACCATTTGGAATGTTATTTGGAAGTTTGCCCTCCTCCTAATTATGGCTGGTTGAAAGCCAATGCGTATAGTTAGTTCAACTAGGAAGGACTATTAGTTTCACAATAAAATTCCACTTACAAGGATGAGAATTCAGGCAAAATTTAGTTTATACTAATAAAGAAAAATAATAATTTAAATCTTGGTATATTTGTAATACAAAAATAGGATGTTCAAAGTATTTTTTAACACTGCAACGTATTCTATCTTGTAGTAAATTAAAAACAATTTAACAAGAGAATTCAAAATCTGAACTCCACTGCGTGCTCTTTCTTCTGCAGCTGGCTGAATCAGATTATCTTTGTCCTCTCGTCTCTAATCAACATATATGTTTTTAAGAGAATAATATTAAAACTATTGGGGCCCAAAACAATCCAGCAGCTGTCATCAGTTTACGAGCCTTTCATTGCAAGAAAATTTTGGCCGCTAACCCATGCTTTGTATTGTAACTAGAGTCTTTAAGAGACTTTGACCTTGGATAATCAATGTTGTTTATGCAATTTGGTGCATAGAAGGAACATGGAATGGAACTTAAAGCATTGATGTTGGTTGTGGTTCCTCTTAAAGAATAAATATTATGGCCCTCTGCTATATTGAGATCCATGCCCCCCAACGTCCCCACCTCACATATAAATCTACAAAATAATGATAACAATAACACTTAATTAATTATCTATAGAATTATGGCCATTCAAAAATTTACAAGAAAGAAAAAGTAAACAAATGTATCCATTGATTGAAACGAGGAGTTATGCAATATGGAGCTAGTAAAGGTATGCGTACTTGAAACTTATCTATAGAATTATGGAGCTAGTAAATCTACAAAATCTACAAAATAATGATAACAATAACACTTAATTAATTATCTATAGAATTATGGCCATTCAAAAATTTACAAGAAAGAAAAAGTAAACAAATGTATCCATTGATTGAAACGAGGAGTTATGCAATATGGAGCTAGTAAAGGTATGCGTACTTGAAACTTATCTAAAATAATAAATTCATTTCATGAATTATTTTTTGGACCATTTATGGATTAAGGGCATCTTTAAGGAGAGGAAGCCTTCTGATAATCCAAAAATAGTGCAATTACAAAATTTTAAAATCTCAATTTTTTTTTTATAATCACATGATAGGTAAAATTATAAATAAAAAGAATACAAGTTACACTACAACATCTGTATTTTATATAATTTTTTTTTGTTTCTTTATTATTGACACAACATTGTCTTCTCGGTTCATGCTTCAAATTTATAATACCACATTTTGTACAAATTCACAAATTGTACTTATAAATTTGTTTTAACAATAACACAAAGCGTGGCTGATATTACTTATACGAACCATGGCACTTACATATAAAGAAATCATGCAAAGTCTGGAGAGTCATTTTAAAACCCCAATAATTTAATTATTTACAGTATTAAGGATTTGTTGGTAATTATAGTGTTAAGTTGATTGATAGTATGCAACCATTTATAGCTATATTATTATTGTTCTCTTAATATCTATGAAAGGACCCGCCCCGAATCCCCAGGATGAATCTATCTAATCTTGCCTAATCGAACTAATAAGAATTTTGATATCTAAGAATTTTACCAAAAATTCGACAGTCTCCTATATAATTATGACATCCCCAAACCTACAATTTATACAATTAATACTCCCAAAAATAATACAATATTTAATCAACATCCACAACCAACTTCCTCAATTTAAATATCAGTATCCTTCAATCATATAATGTCAAGAATATAATGATTTATCCTTAATCACAAATAAGTAATAAATTATACAATTCAACATGTCCCAACAAAACATCTATGATTTCTAACACCATCACGTGGCCATAATTTCAATCTAACTATCGTTGCCGGGTCGACTGATGTACCTGCAAATCTCCTGTGGGAGGAAAAATACAATAAAAATGAGGTGAGTATAAAACTCAGCGAGCTTAGTGAGTGGATAGTAGTTTTTGGAAAAATAAATTTATTTAAAATGATTTAATCTTTTCCAAGTTAATTTCATCAAAATTTTATAAGAACTTACATAAACTTATTTAATTCAATTCATGCACTGAAATAATAATATTACATAAATCTGCATAAAATCAATGAAATCATAATACTTATAATATCAAATACTAGATACAAAAAACTATCATCAAACAAGTACCCAGACGGAATAATCTCATCATATTCGGACCTCGACGAACGGGCAATCAGGGAACCATCATGCCTTGGAGCTACAACGGATATATAGGAAAATGTCATCTTATATCTCATGTATCTCAACATCTGTATCTATGTAATCATCATATTGTATGCATAAGCCCCTAAAAGGCAAAATCATCCAAACACACGGCCCAAAGTCTTTGTGCGTGTTCAGACGAACCCTAAAAACCTCTCATCTCATATCATCTGTATCACTATATTCATCTCATATTATTTGTATCTCTGTATCTGAAAGGGGAAAGGTACTTCCAATGATTTTCCAAACAATCTTTTATACACATGCACGTAAACATATAATCACATATAAAATCCCATTTCCTTTTTATTCAACATATCTCAAACCCACTCAATTCTAATATCATGCATTTACTAAAAAAAATGACAATAAAATCATTAATCAAACTAATTTTCAATAATAATAAATATCAGCATGTAGAATGAAAATCAAATTTCTAGAAAATCATTAAATCAAAGCATCAAATACTTATTATCAAAACATGTTGTACTATATGGTAAAATCAAAATATACTATGAAAATATGTTTTGTATATTCCACTCACAGTGACAATGTCTAGACTCGGTATCACCAACATCTGCAGGTTGATTTTTGCTCGCGAGTCCTCCTAATTAAATAAACGATATAATTATTATCTGTATCATGAAATATGACTAACAGTATGAAATAAAGCTCAAAACCAAACTCCTGGATACATAAAATTTCAAAATTACCCTTATGTCAAAAAATTACCAAAAGGCCCCTGACACCGAAATTTACCGAAGTACCATCGGAATCATAATTTATCAAATCATCTTCAATATCTTAAACTACCAAATTGTCCTCAATTTGGATAACAAAATTAATCACAAGTTTTGAATTTAAGAAATTACCCTCGAAGTGCGAAATTACCAAAATGCTCTTAATAACTTAAATTACCAAATTACCCTCAAAGTCTTAAATTACCTCACTGCCCTAACCTAAAATTACCAAATTACAAATCCACCTTAAAGTCTTGTGAAATTACCAAATTGCCCCCACTGCTCAACGGTGACCGGACTTCAGTCAATGACGACGGAAAGCTCAAGTCTGATAGTTCTGACCTCGGTGAGCCTAATGGCGTCGACGATGACCTCCCACACGCTGCGATGGTGGCAGATCGTGCTCCCAAAGCCGTGAGCTTTCCGGCGGTCGTTCATGGCCAAAACAGAGGTTTCAGGTGGCGGGGTTAGTCGGAAATGAAAGCTGGTGACGTGAGGAGTCGAACCCAGCTGATGGTGCAACCTAATTCCAACGAGATTGACAGCGATCACCGGTGTTCACCGGCATTGTGGCTGTTTTCCGGTGACGATGACAACAGGGATATGGCCAGCGTCGCTCAAGCTTCAGATTGGTACCAAGCTTGATCGGAATGGTGGCCAGAAACGGGAGTTGGAGTCGGGTCGGGCTAAACGGGTCAACTTCTCTCTCTCTCTCCCCCCTTCTCTCTCGTGTGCCCCTCTTTCTTTCCTCTTTTGGAAATCAGCTCCCCCAATTCCATTTATAGAAACTAGCTTTTTTTTTAAAGATTACTACTATCTAAGTTAATGTCGGACCTGTGTTGAATAAAATCCAACTACACGGCCATTGAATCGTATTCGAATTTTCTCAATTTTATGTCATGAAAAATTTAAAATTAACATCGAATGGGAAAAATTAAATAATACACTTAATTAAGAAAATTAAAGTGCATATGTTACAATCTACCATAAGTTGAAGCAACGGTTAATAAAAAGTAAAGTAATACTACGAGCATAAATTCTTATGAAAATTAATATTATTAATTTTTTTATATGCAATCACCTTATGGTTTACTTAATTGAGAATTTTATTTGACATTCTAAACGGTGTTTACATTTTAAATTATAGTGGAAATCTTGAGAAGTGAGAATCTTGTGATTGAGAGTGTGGAGTGGGAGCAAGTTGTTTCCTCTTACTAGAATGAGAAGCGGAGTAAATGGTTTCAAATTATAGTTTTACCCTTATTTAAAGAATTGTACCTTTTAATTACAAAATTAATAAAAAATATATTTGAAATAAAATATTTATTTCACTGTATTTGTAAATTAACAATAATTATTAATATTATTAATTATGTAAATTATAATTTTTTATTAGTTTTAATTTTAATTATTTAAATTAAAAATTATTGATAAGAGCAACACAAATAAAACATTATTATTAATAGGGATATTATCATTTTCCCACTAAAGTTATTCCGACACATCATGTCAGTACCACGATTTCATAAAAACATTATTTTACCACCAAACATTTATACTGTTAGCATTTTCCCACCATTCCGTTAACTAAATAAAAATAATGTTGACATCATAAGGGCATTTTGGACATCTCATGCGAAGGCAAAACGTTGCGTTTTGCAATTGTAAAAAAACAAGCAATTTGGATATGGAAGCCCTAGAAATCGAAATCAACCACCCTCTCTCTCGTTTTTTGTTCCATCTCTGCCCTCTCTCGCTTACTGTCACTGACCCATATCTCTCTCAATCTCCCAGCTGTGTCGTCTTTTAGGGGTAATTTTGTAATTAAATCGTCTTTTGTTGTTCTCCCTTTTTAAAGGGTAAAATTGTCTTGTCGTCTTTTGGGGGTAATTTTATAATTAAATCATCTTTTGTTGTTCTTCCTTTTTAAAGGGTAAAATTGTCTTTTATGCTCCAGGGGTAAATTTGACTTTTTATGCATTTTCCGTTAAATATTAACTGAGTTTTAACAGAATTGTGGAAAAATACTAACAATTTAAACATTTGGTGGTAAAATGATGTTTTTACCAAACCGTGCTACTAACATGATGTGTCAGAATAATTTTGGTGGAAAAATGATAATATCTCTTATTAATAATATAGTGCAAAATAAATATTTTCTTAGAATAAACTATTTATTAATATTAATTATTAATATTAAATAAATATAATGCTATTATTTTTAAATAAATATAATAATAATTTTATCTAAATAAGATTAATATTATTCTTTTTAATAAATAGAATTTTATAAAATAATATAATAATATTTATTAAATAAATATGATGTTATTTGTTTTATTTTACTAAATATGATTGTATTAAATTTACTAAAAGAAAGGTAAAAAATAAAGTTGTGGGAGTGGACCTTCCCTTCTGGGAGTGGAAATCACACTCCCTACTTCAAAATTGGGTGGGATCAACGGAGTGAGATTCTCACACCTCTTAGAATATATAAATAAACTCTAGAGTGTGAGGAATCTATACTTCTCAGGCCCACTCCAGTACGTAAAAATAGTATTAATAACTTGGTAAAATGATAGAAGCTATTCCTTCATCATATAATGTAGACGACTCATTGTCACAACCTAAATTAATGAAATTTTATGCATTTTGGTTTTCAGGTTTGGTTTCGGTATGGTTTTTTAGGTAATTTCTTAGATTTCAACTTTAATTATTTTGTTATTATTGATCTGTTTATATTTTTAAAATTTATTAGTTAATAAAGTGAGATTACAATATAGATGTTATAGTTACTTTCAAGAGTCAACATCAGTCAAGGGGTTCGATATCAATCAACAGTAACTAGGGGGTTGGGCTGATACTTCTAATAAATCTAAGGGTGCATGTAAGCCTGTAAAACTAACACAACATTATTCGTACTAAAACTAAGTTCTTGTTTGGTATTGTTTCTGAATTAGTAGTTTCTAAAAAGAAGAATGAGAATAAAGATAGTGTTTTGCAGTTGCCGCGTTTTGAATTAAATAGCCATTTGATATCATTTTCTATATCTTGTATTTTAAAATTGAAAACAGTAACATGTGTTTGGTAAACACAATTGAAAAAGATAAAAACAGAGAAAATGTGTTCGGTAATACTATTTTCATGAACAATTTTTAATAAACATGTAAGTCATAGTTTTTTTTAATAAAAACTAATTGTTTATTTAATTAATACACAAATATACCATAAATAATTTAATGAAAATAATTATAAAACATTGCATGATGATAAAGTTTTAGTATTAGCATTAATAAAAAAATTACATTGCCATCGTTTTTACACTATAATTAAGCTATTTATTACAACACATATAAGTTAAACAAAATAATTATAAAAAAATTACATGATGGACATCATGCATCAACACTTGTTGGGGATAATTCAAATTCAATAGTGTACAATGTACTTTCAAATTACACTTATTTTATGGAAACAAGCTCTAATGACAACAATGTCAACTATGAGCTTATGCTTTCACCATGTAGCAAAGTCATTACTGATTAGGGTATGTCAACGGAATTTGACAAAATTGCAGCATGAAGTTTCCCACCAACACAAAACATAAAACTGCTACCATAGAAATAGAGAACAAAAAAGTTGGATGGAAGAAAAGCAAGTCCCATGAACAAAATTAGAGAACAAAGGATGAACTACAAGTGTTTATCCTCGAAGTTGATTGATTCCAAATGAAATTGCGCAAACCATCAGTCCAAGCAAAGGCAAGAATCCATATTTCCTGCACATGAATTATTAAAAATTAAATTAAATGCATATATAAATCATCAAAATTAACTAAGATTGCTCCACCAAATTTAATAAATACATCAAAGATTCACTTTAGTACAAAGAAAATAATGCACTTGCAGTAATAAACCATGATAGACATCACTCTGTCCTGACATGTTTTTGGTAAAATATTCCGACGTAGTACCTTGCGACGATGGATTGCGGTTGATGAACAAGTAACTGCCACCGAGAGGAAGAGAGTTGTGAAGTAGACCTAGATAAAGGGGACGGGAAGAGAGAGATCGGTGCACAGTTTAGGTGGGTTGTGGTTAAAGGAGAAGTATCAACCATGAAGAAGGAAGAGTTGTGAAGAGATAACGAGAGAGAGGAGATAAGATTTTAGGAGAGGAAGATAACTTTTTAGATTTTATTTTGGGGTTTATGTTTTAATTTAATTTTTAATTTATTTGAGAACATGTTCAATAAGTTCTTAATTTTATAACTGTAAAAGTGAATATCAATTCTTTTTTATGATTTATTTTTTGGATTCAACCCACTAAATATGTATTATATTTGTACTCCCAAAACAAAAATGAAAATAAGGCTTTTAAAACAGTGCCGAACAAGCCCTAACTGCTTCTTTTAAATTGGTCATAACCTATGTTCCTAAAATATAATAATACTCTCTACTCTTTGGCAATTGATGCTTTGGTTAATCTTCTGTCTTTGTTTATGTTGTTTTTGTCTTTGATAAAGTAAAAGGTCAGTCCAAAGAAATATAAATAATCTACTATGTATGCGGTCTCCTACCTGTAGAAGTCTTTCTTCACAAGTTCTCCCTCTCTGAGCGAGAATCTAGAATGAAATGGCAGTAGCCCATAAGATTGCGAAAGTCGCTTACGAGTTGGGTGTCTCTTTTACTTTTAAGTTTTTCATTTGAGTTGTTGAGTCTTAATTACAGAGGAAGTGGTAGATACTCAAGAGTTATCACAATGGATTTATATTTTAGTGCCTAATGAAAACATAAGAACTAATTTGCAAGTGTAAAGTTATTATATTAGAAGAAGGAAAATAGAGTAAAGAAGTTGTTGGTAATGTCATGAAAGGGAATGAGAGAGAGGTAGTTGAGGGCTGTCTGCTGGGCAAAGTCTTACATCTAAGAGGAGTTACTAGAGAGGGTCTCAAGTGAGCATTACAACAAGTATGCAGAATAGTAGAATAGGTGAAATTGAAAATATGGGGAGTAAGATTTTTAAGTTAAATTTGCCTTTGAAGTTGATAAGATGAGAATTTTATCAAGTGGGCTGTGGCATTTTGAACGAGCTCTAATAGTTCTAAAAGAGGCAAGTGGAGTTGGGGAAATAACAAAACAATCATTTACTCATGCTGCCTTTGGGTACAACTTCATAATGTCCCAGTTGGGTGTATAGACCAGCAAATAATCAGAGCATTGGGAGAGGCAATTGGTATAGTTGAAGAAGTTGATGCGGGCGAGGAAGGAGAGTGCATTGGTTAGTATGCCGGAGTAAGTATCTCAATTGATATCACACAACCACTAAAGAAAATTATTTATTTAGAACTTGAAGGTGAAGATAATGTTCCAATTACAGTAGTATATGAGAGATTGCCATATTTTTGCTTCTGTTGTGGTTTCATTGGGCACTAGTAAAAGGAGTGTGACAAATATAAGGGGCAGCCAAAAGAAAAAAACTTGCTTATGGAGTATCGATGTAGGTGGTTCCTTTATTTGGAAAAAAAAAGTTGATCATAACCTATATTATTTGTTCTATTGGAGCAAGCATGGAACTTTAGATAATTTCGGACAACAAAAATAGCAAGTTAAAAGAGAAAAAAGTGATTGGACTCCCAACAATTGAGTCTCCATTTCATTCTCAACTGTTAAGTATTGTTCATCTATTAGATAATAAATTTTATAATTAATAAAATTAATATTCTACCCTATACCAGATGAATATAATATCAAATTGAGACTCAATTGCTAGAATTTATAAAATTACTTAAAAAAAAAACTTTATAGTATTACCTCATGCCGAAGGACATGCTTAAATCATTTTTCTTTTAGTTTACATGTGTGCATTCAAGTTCAATTTATCCATCAGGAAACATTTGCAAAACTTTCAGGCTACTAAATCAACATTCAACTCATCTAATTAACTGTCTCTTGAATTCTGGAATCAAGTTTAAACTAATTTCATTCTTAACCAGTAAGCGCACACCAATTGAAACTATAGATGCATCTGGCATTACATTTCTTTTATCCATTGAGTGAAGAAACTTTTAATGTCTCATTCTTTCGCATAAGCATTGTAACTATGGCACAATTGGGCACCACACCCTTTGTGCCCTGAGAATGGTCTATCAAGAAATAAATCATGTGTCTTATCCATTTGCCCCATTGTCACAAAGCCCATGAATCATGATGTTATATGTTACAACATTTGGCATTTGGGCCTGTACGGGGGCCGGGTCAAACTTTGAAACACTTCCCAAGCAATTTTTAGTTTGCCTACAATTCATCAATGAGGCAACTGTAGGCAACGATTGATAAGTTCACACTTCAAGGCTCCAACAATAGCAGTACCAAGATGGACGATCTCTAAATATCTTCACGATCAGTCAAATTTTTCTAACATAGCCGCACAAGTAAACCGTTCACAATCTTCAATTCTTCATTGTCATGTGTATGCTTACTTTGGTAGGTTCTAAACTCACAAGACCGCAAGCTCAAGTTGTCGATGCTAATAACTGTAACAATATATATATATGTATATATAAAGGAAACAAAATCCAAAAGCCAAAAAAAAAACATAAAAAAAGGATTAATAACAGAGAAGACTATCATGATCAAGATTTGTTAGCAGAAGAATATGAAACAAGAATGGAAGGCGAGGACTAATAACAGACGTTCCAGCCCTGTCAAGTATAAGATGTTTTTGATTAATTTTATCTTATCATATTGTCTCCAATATTCATAGAGAAAAGTTTGTCAATTTCAACAGACTTTGTCTTGCCAACACGTAGTATAACAAATACCAACACACACAATCATGATTCATGAGTCACCATTCAATTGAGTGCCATGTCATTAGGAATGAAAAAAATATCTGGACAATCACTTAGATGTGTAGTATCATTCAAACCAAAAACAAAATCTAGCATGTGCCATGCCAAAACAAAATGTCTTTACCAGTTTATATTTGACAATTGACAGGAACCAAAGAAGCAGAGAAGACAAGCTGTGCTATTAATTATTAACAGAAATAAAAGATGAACAGAGACTGAAAAACCTTATAACAAAATCAATTCGGCACCAATTCCCGTTACAGTTGGTAATCTCATATACTCAAAATGCAAACTAGTTCAAGTACAAGTTCCAATTTCAAAGACAATCAATTTAACTAACCGAAAGTTTCAGCATAAACCTGCACCCTCGCAAGAGAAAAATGAAATGCCATTTTATCTATTTAGAGAAGAAAAAGAGGTCTAAGAGGACGAGCCTAAAAATTTTGCACTTGCAGGTAATGAGAAAGAGGCATATGGATTAAATGATAAAAAAGTAATTTTACAACAAAAAGTTGCCAGAATTATTTGAAACTTATCCGATGAAACAAAGAGTCGGCCATGTCTGCAAACAGAATCCATGAACAGAACCTGGGAACATGCCAACAATACACAACACTCCTTCACACGTTGTAATAAGAATGGGATTCTCCAGATCTGCTTTTAAAGCAGAAGAGACATGCTACTAAATCAAAGATTCTACCCGTCTGCTTAGTTTTGTCTCTTGAATTGTGGAATCGAGTTTAAACCAATTTCATTCTTTACAAGTAATTCCACAAAAATTTGAATTATTATTCTGGATGTTCTCTTTAATCCATCAGTGAGCCGCCAGGCAATCGGCAGGGCTTTCCGGCCAGGCCAAACAAAGAAAGTTTATGCATATAGCTGGTTGCTGCTGAGTCTCCTAAAGAGGAAGATCATGCCACTTGCCTGAAGAAGGAACTGATCTCAAGGATCTGGTTTGAATGGAATGAGTACTATGGTTATAAAATTTTCAAGTGGAGACTTTTGATGTGAACGATTGTGGTGATCACTTCTGAGAAAGTCAGCTCTTAAAGGGATATGTACGAGTTTTGCGCTGAAGGTTGGTTAGTTTTCATTTATCATCTATCTCAGTTGAGTTCCTCAATATGGTTTCATCTATTCTGTTTTAACCCTTATATTTGTATACTTTTCAGGGAGATGAAAGCATTTAGGATTGAAGCAATGGCACGGCAATAGCAATCTCTCACTTTCTATCCAAATCTGACTGACTGGTGATCCTAATCTCTTACTTTCTGGTTGATCATCTTGGGCGTACGTTGTCCATTTTACATTTTCCGAGTCAGTTGTATAGCATCCTTCCTTACAGTACGGACATTTTAATCGGTAATTTCCCCAAATTTTTAAATATTGACTTCTGAAGGCCGGGCAGCCAAAATATTGACTTCTGAAGTTCATATAAATATTGACTTCTGAACCTTTAGTATAATTTCTCCTCAAAAGTTCATATAAATATTGACTTCTGAAGGCCGGGCAGCCAAAAACAGCCCAAGTTTTGAACTGTGTTTCTAGTTAATCATCTTGGACGTACGTTATCGATTTTACATTTTCCGAGTCAGTTGTATAGCATCTTTCCTCACAGTAGGGACATTTTAATCGGTTAAGTCTGCGTCGTGTTTCAAGCAATTTTTTTCACATTGTTTGAAGATTTCTTGATTGGGATAAATGTCTGTGTGCAGGTGAGGGTAAATCATTTCACAGAAGAGTCATAAGCCTAGGTCCTAGCAGCACAGAGAATGAATCATTTCACAGAAGAGACACACACTGGAGGTTTACAACAAGTTAAATAAAAATGCTTAGAATTTATATAAGGTTTTTCAATTATACATACTAGCAGCCCTCAAAGGTGATTATGGAAATAGTACATCAAGGGTAAAATATGCTGTGAATTCAAAGCACAAATGACAATCAATCACCAATAAAGTGACAAGGTGCAACTAATTCATTAGCTCCCAAAGTGATCGATCATTAAGAGGGAACAAGACAAAGGGTGATTTTACAGTTTCTTGTGGCCATTCAAAGGAAGGATTATAGAAAATAACAAGTTGAAAAACATGATACCATATTTAATTTGGCATCAACAACCATGTAGAGTTGGTGATCACATATGCTAGCTCGTCCTGATCAGGATCTGTATTATGAATGAGACTCTCCAGATCACAAGAACAATCAGGATCCATTAACAGTGCCGTAGAGAACATGGTGTCACCAGGCGACATGTCCTTTTGTAACATGATTGAGATGCTGCAGATCAGGGTTTTAGGCTGAAAGCACATGCTCCAACAACTTGACATTTGACTCATCAACTTCCCCCTGCTGCTCTTGAACAGGAAATGACTGAAGTGAGTTCAGACTAATTTCATTCTTTACAAGTCCACAACGATTGAAACTATAGATGCATCTGGCATTACTTTTTTGAGAGGAACCAATGAAGCTGCGAAGACAAGCTGTGCTATTAATTGTTAACAGAAATAAATGATGAACACTGATTGGAAAACCTGATGACATAATTAATTTGGCATCAATTCCCATTACAGTTGGTAATCTCATATACTCAAATTACAAATCAGTTCAACTGGAAGTTCCCTATATCAAAGACAACCAATTTAACTAACAGAAAGTTTAAACATAAACGTTGTACCCTCACAGGAGGGAAATAAAATGCCATTTTATTTAGAGCAGAAAAAGAGGCCATACAGGAAAAGCCTAAAAAATTTGCACTTCCAGCTAATGAGAAGGATGTGCTATAGAAGAAAACTCATGAATTGAATAATAAAAAAGTTATTTTACAACGTAAAGTTGAAAGACTTTAAAACTTATCTGTTGAACAAGAAGTTAGCCATGTCTGCAAACAGAATCCATGGACAGAACCTAGGAACATGCCAACATTAGACAACACTCCTTTACATGTTGTAATAAGAATAGGATTCTCCAGATCCAGATTTTAGGCAGAAAAAAACATGCAAGTAATCAGCATTAAACTCATTGACTCTTGAATTGTGGAATCGAGTTTAAGCTAATTTCATTCTTTACAAGCAAGTCCACAACAATTGAAAGTATAGATGCGTCTGGCATTACATTTCTCTTATCCATTCTGTGAAGGAGTTCAATAACTTTTGATGTCTCATTATTGCGGATGAAACCCAGCATAATTGTATTAAATATGACACAATCGGGTTCCACACCTTTTGCTTCCATATCAAGAAACAAATCATGTGCCTTGTCCATTTGCCCATCATTACAAAGCCCATGGATCATGATGTTATATGTTACAACATTTGGCAATAGGCCTACACGAGACACACTTTGAAACAGTTCCCAAGCAGTTTCCAGTTTGCCTATTTTACACAATCCATCAATGAGGCAGTTGTAGGATATGATATCAAGTTCATACTTGCTATTTCTTATAGCACGGAATAATTCCAGTGCCTCTAGAACAAAACCATTCTTGCAGAGCCCGTCAATAAAGGTATTGTATATATATGTATCGGCTGCCACATCATTATGCTGCATCTCATCAAACAGTTTTAAAGCATGCTCAACCTGGTGTACTTCAAAAAGGCCAAGAAACAAGGTGCTATATGTAACAACTGTTGGCCTAATTCCTTTAGACAGCATTTTCCTATAAAGATTTAAAGCTTCCTCTACATCCTTAGTCTTGCAGTACCCATTTATTAATGTGTTGTAACTAACAACATCATGCATGCACCCGTTACTCTCCATAGAAACAAATAGTTCCTTCGCACGATTAACTCTACCCGTCAAGCAAAACCCATCCATGAATGTGTTATAGACAAAAGTGTTTGGACGCACACCAATCTGAATCATCAGGTCCAACAACCGACTTGCCTCATCCATCTTTCCATTCTTGCAGAGCTCATCCATGATGACATTGAAAGTCACAACATTAGGCTGTACCCCTTGGTCCATCATCTCAATTAGCAAACACTTGGTCTCATTCCAATCATTAGCATAACAAAAACCACGAATCACAGAGGTATAGGTAACCACGTTAGGGTTAATATTGTTATCCTTCATCTGCAGAAACAGTTCCTTGGCCTTGTACACGAAACCTTCCTTACAAAGACCATCAATGATAGTGTTGTATGTAACAGTGTCTGGCTTACAAACGACACCAAATTCCCCATTTCCATTAGCCATCTCTTCAAATAAATTTAGAGCAGCAATTGTATGGCCAGTTCGACACAATCCATTAATTAAAGTACTGTACGTAATGACATTAGGCTCACAACCAAACGCTTTGAGTTTCGTAAACAATGCGGCAGCCTCCATGATTCTACTCTCCGCACACAAACCTTTAATCAAAGAATTAAAGGTTACAGCATTTGGAGTAAAACAAGACCTGAGGATTTTCCAAGAACAACAAAACCAGGAGAAACTCGACCCATTTTGCAAAAGCAGTTAATCAAGATACTATAAGTATAAAGATCTGGAAACAACCCAATTGAATTGAGTCTCTTGAAGAGTGAAAGTACAGTATCATAATGTTTATTCTTAGCAAGACAACCAAACAAAATATTGAAGGAACAGACAGGAGGCGGAGAAGGGTGCATACGGAGCATGTAATAAAAAATACACAAGGCTTCATTAGGAGTAATAAGATTAATATCACCTTGACCTGATGATTTGCACCTTTCTTTGAGGAATTTTTCGAGTGAGGCTCGGTCTTTAACTGTCAGCCGTAGCGACTCCTTCAGTTTAGCTGTTGTAGTCGGACACGAGGGTTCATTTTCCGAAATTGAAGATGTGGGTTTTCTGGTATGAGGGAACGAAGATGAGAAATTACATCTAAGAGCTGATACTGAAATTGAAGTAAAATGAAATGGACGAGTTGTGGATACGAAAGCCATTGGAGAGCTTTTGATTATTTGGGGTTGAAAAAGAAGAAGAAGAGAATTACCAAAATAGAATTTTACCAATAGAAACTCAAACAGCTCCTAGTGAAGCCGCCAAGTGGCCTTTAGCTCCTTTATTTGTCTATTCATCTGAGTTACAATCTTTAAAAATAATAATAATAATAATAAGTTAAAATTTTATTTGACCTTTTCTTTGGGAAATTTCCGAATATTAACAAATACCTCGATAATCCGTCCCCAAACCGCATTCTGCCGTTTATTTTGTAAGTAGGGTTATTTTCAGGGACCTCCCCTGAGGTTTAGTGTATTTACAGTCAGATAGAAAGTATGCATGCAATTACAAGCACCTCCCCTGCCGTTAGTATCCAATTAGTTTGACTGTTAGTGGACCGTTAAAATTACAAAAGTACCCTTCCCCTCAAAATAATAAGTTATTTTTTAGACTGGTTCACCGTTTTCATTGAAATTTTCTCTCGCTTCCTCTCGCTTTTTCTTGACCTCCAAACAAAAACATTTTTTAATCATTCATCAGTAAACAATAGGATAACAAGATGCAGCAAAGCAAGCAAAACTTTTTTTTTTTTTGAAGAAGCTGAACTGTATTACATAGATGTTGATAGACAGAGTAAAACAATCCAACCAAAGCAAGTGAATTCAAAAGAAGAGCATAAATGGATGTAATCAGAGGACCCTTGAATAATGCTGCCTTATTCTTGATGACGGGTTTGATCAACATCCCATTTTCTTCTTCGTAAATGGCTGAGGCGGTATTGACAGTGATAATAGTGTTGATTGCCAAGAACATGAAATTTTTCACGAGGCGTTTTCGGGAGATAAAGTTGCCAATCCAGTCTCTGAAACCCAGAAGATCCGTAGATGATGCCGAAGCCCTCATGAGGAAAAAGCAAGCAAAACTTAAAAACTGCATCAAATACAAAATGATCCACACAGCCCCATCCATAACTATATTCAAATCCCAAATGGTCTTCAATCAATTGAAACCAATCTGTTTCTTTCCTCCAACTTTCCCACCACCCAAACACACTCCTACAAATTTAAACCTAACACCCTAGTACAGATCAATCTCAGTTACAATTACACAAGCACCGGCTTGCTTCAAAGTAGCAGCACAACCATTGCCAACATCACCATAACAGCAAACAACAGCAACCTTTCCGGCAATCATAACATCAGTAGCTCTCATCAAACCATCTGGGAGCGAGTGGCGGCATCCATACAAGTCATCAAACTGTTTCCCCCATTGCATTATCAAACATTAGTATTTAATTTCTTCCAATATTTCAAACATTTAATGAATTGATGGTATAAAATAAAATAAAATAAATTTGAGATCTGAAGCAAATCAAAGTAAATTACCTTGCTATTGGTGACAGAGTCATTGACATTGATGGCAGGGAACAAGAGGGTTCCATTTTCTTGCATCTGGTACAACCAATCTGAAACTCGGCGTTGTCGGTGGAGGCCAGGTCGAGTAGCTTCCGGGTCTTCTCATACATCTCCTCAGCTTTGACTCTCTCGTGGATAAACAACGTGGCGTACCACCGTCGTCAATGATGAGATCTGGGCTGCCGTCAGGACCCCAGTCTAGAGCTTTCTCCGTGCACCACCAGTACTCTACCAGTACTCCTAGAGGGTCTCGCCCTTCCAAGCGAAGACGAAGGCGGAGTTACGTGCGATGGCGGCGGCCACGTGGTCTTGGGTTGAGAAGATATTGCAGGACCACCAGCGGACTTCGGCGTCGAGAGCGGTGAGGGTCCCGATGATGTTGGCTCATTTGAAGGGCTGTGAAAGGGCCGAATCAACAAAATCATCTCACTTTTGATTTGTTTTTAATTTTAAGTATATTTTTACACATTTACCCTTACATACTGATGCCATACGTATTTGAATACTAACGTCAGGGGAGGTCCCTGTAATTACATGCATACTTCCTATCCGACTGTAAATACACTAAACCTCAGGGGAGGTCCCTGAAAATAACCCTTTGTAAGTAGGATACATTACTCACAATAATGTTATGCTTTTGGGACCGCTACCGCCTACAAATAATGGCTCCCGATTGAATTAGTTCAAAAAATAGTTAATTATTAAATTTTATCCTTTTCTAATTTAAATTGTGAAATTTATTCAGTTGTGAAAAAAAGAATTACCGATACAGAAGGTATTAACAATACCTTGATAATCCCGTTAATTTTACGAGTAGGTATTAACAATATGATGTCTCACCGTTTGTCTGATGGGCTCATAATTATTAGATTTTATTGTTTCTAATTTGGGTGGGGAAATTTATTCAGTTGGCTAAAAACCTAAGCTCTTGCGAGGCTTGTTTTATTATCAAAAACAAAAAAACAAACAAAAATTATTCAGTTGGCCTACAAATTGTAAATTAATGTGTCAATTTTCTCACGTTATCCTCCTGCTTAAACATAAGTCTACACAAGATTTCATGTTTAAATAGGTTAAATGTGCCATGATTATTAAATAATTTTAAATCATAAACATTTAGGTGGCATATGTTTCTTGTCTAAAATCTAAATATGTGTGAATTAGTCTGAATTTTGAGTGGAGTTGAATGTCTAAATCTTAATTCTATGTTTGTTTTTTTATTTGAATCGTTAAAAATAACTATTAAGTTGTTTATCTTTTAACTTTAAAAAAATCTAAAAATTAGTATTTCTACATTTGTGCCCTAATATATTGTAAATGTTAATCAAATAATAAACATTTCAAAGAACATATAAAAGATAATATATCATCATAAAATAAATCATTTTCAATTGAACACAACCTTTTAATATTCTAAATTAGTATATGTCAATCAATTTTATTATAATTTATGATGTTTTTATACTAAGAATAGTCATTAAAAAATTATGAAGATAAATAATTCTAATTTGAAGAAAATAAGATGGTAAAAATAGTAATAGTCTACCACTATATTATCATAAGTTATAGAGATGAGTAATAATACTAATTATTAAATTTTATTCGGGTAACGATGAAAATTAATTAATTAGATAGAGATATTTTGGAAAATATCTTTTAATGATATTATTCATACTTTTTAGATTAAGTAAAAAGCTAAAAAGTTTGGGATAATAATTTAATGAATGAAAATTTTTCGTTAAGTTGAAAAAACAAACAACTACTTAGTTTTTATTTATATTAACAACAAATTAATATATATGACGTTCTACTTAATAAAGAGAGAACCTGAGGTAATAAAACTGTTAAGAGAGAACTATAAATAAGGTGCTTTTGGATTATCGAAAAAGGTGAAAAACCTTCACCAAACCATTTGGATGTTATTTGGAAGCTTGCCTTATCAAAAAAAGTTTTAGATGAAAATTTTCTCTTGGTGAGCAGCTAAAGACCTATTTTCAACAGCTAAAGATTTGAAAATTAAAAAAAAAAATGTTTCAGTATCCTAGATGTTAAATTTGCTATAGTAACGTGGATGACATATTTCAGAGAGTAAGATGGGGTGGAAATTTTGGCGAAATTCCCAGTTCACAGTCAAATTTAAAGAGGAAATTTAGTAGACAAGGCCATTCTAAAATTTAGAGAAAGGAAACAAATGTATTTAAGTAGGGAATTATGCAATACGGAGTTATAAGAGGTATGCATATTTGAGACTTGTCTAAAGTAATAAATTCATTTTATGAACTAATTATTGGACCATTTACGGATTAAGGGCATCTTTAAGAAGAAGAACATTATCAAGAGTCTTTTGATAATTCAAGGATAGTGCAATTACAAAATTTAAAAATCTCAAGAAGTTTTTTGATAATCACATGATATGGAATTATAAAGAAAAGGATCCGAGTTGCCTACGACATATGTATTTTATACAATTTTTTTTTAATTATTGATTAGATTACTGTCTGTGCATGTTTCAAATGTTTAATACCGCACGTTATACAAATTCACAAATTGTACCCAAAAAGTTTTTTTTCACCAATAACAAAAAGTGCAGCTGATGGTACCTATAGGAACCAACATGATCACCCAGCACCTACACATAAAGAAATCATGCAAAGTCCGGAGAGTCCTTTTAAAACCCCATTAATTTAGTTATTTATGATTTTAAGAATTTATTTGGAGATGTAGTAGAGGAGCTATGATTTTAAAATATTTGGTAAATACATAGTTTAAAATTTTATTTATTTGATAAAGAACTTATATTATTTTAAGTACTTAAAATAGTTTAATATGCAATTTGATGCTAAAAAGATAGAATTACCCTTACAAAATGACCATAGTTTTTATTTGTATTTGTTTCTATTTTGTCATTTAGTAAGGATAATTCTATCTTTTTAGTAGACAACTAATACAAATTATAAAATTAAAGTAAAAAACTAAACAAATTAAATCTTCCTAGTATTTTTTAATATAAAATAAACTTAGGGTAGATGGCTGATAATTGACTACACTATAATAAAAAAAAAACCTTGTTTTCATATAGGACCCACTCACTATAAAATTTATAATTGGTCGATTTAGATCTCATTTCTAATTTTTGTAATGTGGAAAGAAGATCTAGTAGAGACTTTCTTATATAACAAATTTGTATGACATGTCCCAGAAGCTTTTTGTAAAACTTGTTCCTAATATTGCTAATTTATTCTTGAAATTACTTAGATCTTATTTTCAATTTTTTGTAATGCAAAAAAAAAAAAAAAACTAGTGTGATACTCTTATATCACTACAAAAAATTATTTAATATTACAATACCACATCCTTTTTAAATACTTTTTTGTGTGAAACGATCTCCATTCAACAACTATCTTTCAGGTCATAAATATTTAGTGTTTGTTATATTAACAAAAATATAATTTATACAAGGATTTTACTTAAAAATCATCCTAAAGTGATAGGACTCTTAAGAGAGAATCGAATTAAAGTGCTTCTAAGTTACCGGAATAGATGAAAGCTTTTTCACCAAATCATTTGCAATGTTATTTGGAAGCTTGCCTTGCCCCAAAAGTATTAGGTGATTTCTTTCTTTTTTTTTTTTTGGAGAGCAACCAAAACGTACTTCGGTGAAAATCTATGGAATAAACAGAACGCTGACTGCAAGTAGATAAGGGTGTAGAACCCAAGTCGCGTTGGGAAATTAGAAGATAAGGTGCATAGGTTAGCACGAATTATTGAAGAAGTATAGGATTGAAAGAGCACTGAGCTGGAGAATAATTATGGATAATGAATCTTGCTCTCAGCAAAAATCATGAGCTCAACAATATCAAGGGATTAGTTTTAAACCTCAAATATTCCAGAAAGAGTTACCCTTTATGCATATAGAACGATTTAATGAGATGACTAGAAAACATGGTTTGACACCACTACAGTGGTGTGGAGTGTTTCCATTGACATTAGAATAGCATGCACATGATTGGTATCGCAAATTGCCATAGGGAAGCATCAGAACTTCTGATCAATTGCATGGAGACTTTGCTGAACATTTTTTAGGAACAATAACACCAGAGGATGACATGATAGAGCCAATGAGGCTTGAGTAAGAAGAAAATCAAACTCTAAGAGATTTTTCAAGAGATATCACAAAGCAATCCTTGACCATGGAGCTTTCAATCATCTTCAGGCCTTGAAGGGATTAAAAGAGGGAGTAAAGATAGGGCAATTGTGGTATAACTTAAGGAACCCAATAATAAACTCTTATTCGGCTGCTGATGACTAGGTGAAGGTGGATATTGAAATCAAAGAGGAAAAAGCAGCAAGAGTTAGAGACGAGTAACTTGAGGAGTTAAAACAAAATGAAAGGAGATCTAAAAAATAAGTGGACTAGTTAGGCATCATGACAAACCATCAGTGAGTAGAGCAGTCATAATAAGGACGGCTATTTATTCCCATAAGGGTCAGCATCGGATTGGATTTAGATTGATTGGATTTGATTCAATCCAAACATATTCAAATTGAATATGGACTATTGTTGTAATTTGATTAAATAGAAACAACCCAATCCGATGAGATTATAATCGGATCAAATCTAATTCGGATGTAATTCGACTATTTGACTAGTGAAGTTTGTAATGTGTAAACCTAACTTGTTTTCCCCAAAATCCCAAACCTAAGCAGTCGTAAGTTACTCAAGTAATTTTCTCATCAAAAGACCAGAGATCACCTTATGAGAAAATTGGCAAATGATTTTGAAGAGTAGAAGAGGAAGAGTTGCGTAAGCTTATGAGAAAATTGGAAAATGAATATGAGATTTTTTTATTAGTTATGGTGTTAGTTGTTTTTGTGTAAAAATGCTCTTTTCTTCTCTAATACATGATTTCTCTTTTTCTAGCTTACATCTACTTTTTTTCCTTTTCTTTAGAAATTCTATTTGCTTATTATGTTGTTTAAATTATGGTTTCTTTTCATTTTGTTTGGAAAAATATGAATTATCATGATAATTTTCAGTGATATGCACCATAATTGTAATGTAAATGACTTATTTTTCTTCTATCTATGTAGTTGAATATCAAAATTGAATGTTTATTACAAAGATATACAAATTATGTCTTATCCATTGAGTATAGTGACCTGTAAATTAAAATTAAATTTTAGATTTACCAAACCGATCCAAATCTAACTGAAGCCAAATTATTCTTCCGATCCAAATATATTCATATTAGATTCAAGTTCGAGTACATTCAGATGAGTTTTTTTAGTCAATCCGAAAAATTTAATATCTGATCAAATTGATCCAAATCCAATCTAAATTCGATTTTGGCCACTCTTATCTCTCATACTATGTAAAAAGAAATTAACCCCATCCCCCTCTAAATAGAGCTACTTGAAATGATATAACTAGTTGATAGCCATCCTCACTATAATGAACCAAGTTAACCCAACTCAAAATACAAGGTCAACTAAACCAAAACCAAAACCTACCTTCATTAGTCCTTACTTGCCAAAATTTCCTAAGAGATAGGATAATGCTGATGAATAACACCCATGGCGACACCAAACCACAGTGTCACGACTTAAAAAAACAAGTAGAAGTTCTGGTAAGAAATTATTATTTGAATAAGTATATTGACAGTTCTTATCCAATGACAGATCAACAGTGCATACAACAAAAAAGAATACTAGTGATATGAGTTTTGAAGAACCAGTAGCTAGAGTTATTGTAAGAGGGCCAACTCTAGTAAATAACTCTAACAAAGCCTAGAAGTACTACAAAAGGTATGCAATAACAAGTCATGATATTCTCTTCAATGCTTCATTGACAAAATGAGCAAGAACCAAGCAAGTTCCAATCATTTGGACATAATACGATGTGGAAGGGATACTATACTTGCATGAAGATGTTTTAGTGTTAAAAGCTAATATAATGAGCAAAGAATTCATAAGAATCCTTATAGATTTGTGCAACTTGAAGTTAGAGCATTGATAACTCTATGAAATAAGATTATCATAATACTTTTAGACTTAAATCAAGATTACTTAGAGGGTAATTGATGTGTTTTAGTGCATTTAATGATAGCTTACATTAACATTCATTTTAGTTTAAGTTTAATAAAATTTGCTTGATTTCTAATAATTGTGTCTTTAAAACATATGCATAATTGTAGGTAATCCGAAGCTAAATTTTCATGGGAATGATGTTGTAGCAATGGGTTTGCAAAAAGGATAAAAGAATACAGCTATAGAAGAATTGGAGTAAATTTGGAACAGTGCATATACTGTAGCTATTGCTGTAGCAAACCGTGATGTAGCAATCCGGGAACAATAACGGAGAAGATTTCGCGCAAGATACTTAACGGATTGCAATCTGCAATTTCCTAATCGGGAAGATACGCGCTCTGAACTTCCGTTTACCCTAATTTTGGACTATAACAGAGGCACATGTACAAAAGAAAAAAGGAGGCCGTCAACCAAGATCATAAATAGATAAGAAACAAGGAAAAATAGATTTCAAGAGCAAGAATCAAGACTGCATCAGTGGAGAAGTTTGCTGGAATCAATTGGAATTCAGTCTTTCTTATTCTTATTTTGATTTATTTTTATTCTTTGACATGAGAATGTATTTGCCGGCTGAAACTTTGTTGTTTAGTTTCGTTTTGAAAATCATGAACTAATATTCCTTGTGGTTGAGTGATAAACAACTTTAATGGCTCCTTAACTGAATTTATATGTTGCTGCATGTAGAGACGGAGCCAGCATGGGACGAGTTGGGGCACATGCCCCTGCTGGCTTTTCAATTTTTTTTTTATAATTGTACTAAAAAATTTTATTTTATTTGTTATTTATGAAAAATACCCCAGCTGAATTGTAAAATTTGAAACTGGCTCTAGTAATTTTAAAATATTTCATATTGTCCCTAGTTTAAATTTCTAATTATAAATAATTTAATTAGTTATTAACATTTCATGAAACTCGATTAAAGACACAAGAACAAATATTAAAATGAAAAACAATCACAACAAAATGTTAGTAAAATGGTTAATGGACCAGTCTTTAATCGTTTTGTTTTCTATTCAAGCAAAATCAAATAGTTGGTCTTTCGATATTGAACCATAAGTTGTAAGTCTAATCAATTCTAATTTTTAATTTTCTGATTAATCTTTTGTCTAGTTCTAAAATCTAGAATTTTATCTAGCATTCATTTTGTTTTGTGTGTTGCAATATATAAATATTTTTTGTTATTATTAAAAGATTTTAAGAGCAAATTAAGTTATAATCTAGTCTTGTATATTGAAAAATATATTTTTGCTTATATTGATAATGCATTATTTTCAACTCATAAAATCTCATTGAGGAGTTTTCACTGAGAACAATTATACTAAGTAAATTTATTATCAATGAATATTATAGTTGTAATGTTATATATTGCCATCTAAATTTTTAGAAGTGTATTATATTTTAATAGCGTTTTAATTAGATGCATGCAGAGACACTCTATAAGGAGCACGATTATACATGTGGCAAGCTCCCATTTGGAGTTTGTGGGGCCCACACTTACCACACGAGCAATCGCGCATTCAAGTCATTTTTTATTTTAAATGTGCCCCAACTTGATCAAAATCATGGCTACGTCCCTGGCTGCATGTTTGCTATAACATTTTGTTGTGATAGTATTTATTTAAAGTCATTATTTTGGCTGACCACCCATTTAATAGTACAAGCTAGGAAAGAGCCACAAAATGACATATCTTAGTAGAACATATCAGAACAATATTTAGTTTTAGATTGAGTTCCTAGATTGAGTTCAACTTGATTCCAAAAAGGGTCATACTTAATCTAAAATTAGTGATGAACTAGATGTAGGGATTCACCTTATAGGGTAAATAGAACCCAAATGTGTAATGTTATATATTATGTTGGCATAACAATTGGTCATTGTTAGGTTACATATAGATATAAGACATCCAACATGCGACAGCTGATGATGCATGAGGATTCTGCCCAGTGCTGTAGCAGATGCTGCAGCAACTGAATCGAAATTTGCAAGAAATAATCAATTTCATTAAGAGAGTTTAGTCACTCAACTACTTCATTCCTATTGATTTTATTTTTGTGTTTGACCTGAGAGTTTGCTTTTCTGCATATTTACTTATTGCATTTTATTAGGTAGCTTATTAGTTTAATTGATCAATCTACTTTCACTTCAAGTAGAATTGTTAAGGTTGTTGTAGTAATTTCCGTAACTTCAACCCCTGTGGAGATGATCTTGAATACTTATCATTCTATTACTTGTTGTGTACACTTACACATTGACACCTATAGAATTTGAATTTTTACCCAACAAGCACACCAACAGTTCTTTGAAAGGATATAGAAGAGGAAATTTAATGCCTAGAGCTGCTAGTAACGATCGGCTCCAGACCATTTAATAAGACCATCATGCCGGATTTTTTATAATAGTCGAGGAAGACAGCCCATATCAAATAATTTTTGGAAGACCCTTTATGAGGATTTGCAAGTCCATGATGTCTAACCATTACATGGCACTCAAAGAATGAGTAAATAGTGTGGCGAAAGTTGTAAAGGGTCACTAGAGAATTGTTAGGTGCTATTATGTGTTCGCGACTAAAAAAGCCACGTAGATAACTTGGCACTTAAAGAGATTTCAAGAAAGGGAGATAAAAACCAGTTGAAAATCTCAAGGCAGTCATAGTAAAGTCAAGCTAGCATGAAAAAATGTTAAAGATTGGGTCGAGATTAAGGAAGTAAAATGATGAGATTGAGGACAAAACTTTCACAAGCACGTGGGATGAGATATATTTAGATCCTATTCAAGTTATCGTCGGACCTGTCACTAGAGCTCGAACAAACAAATTTAAAGAAGCGTTTAATGGGTTTATTCAAGTAATTGAGGCTCAATCAAATTTATGGAGGCCTATTGGAGGAATTGCACGTGATAAATGCATGATTACGGCTCTTAAAGTTTCCAAATAATCACTTCCATAAAATAGGAAGTTGGCTTGCACATTACGGTGGGAAAATATCTTATTTTTCTTTTTCAGATACTTTTCCATTTGAAAAATATACTACTTTTCTTTTTGAATACTTTCCCGTTTCTGGATGAGGCTGGTGGAGAAACAATAAGTTATTTCTCTTTTAATTGTTGAGTTTTTATTTTAATTGGTGTAATTTATTTAAACCGATTAGGATTATGATTTTATTTAGATTCTTTCCTATTTACTTAGATTATAATTTTGACTCGATTTAGATTCTTTCCTACCTGCTTTGATTAGGATTCTGATTTAATTAAAATTCTTTTCTAATTTGCATTAGATTAGGATTCCGATTTGATTTCGGTTTAGGATTTATTTCTAAAAATTTTTGTAACCAATCCTATATAATGTACTCGCATCTAATAAACAAAGACAAATAAATTTTGATGCAATTGGTGAGAGAGTTAATTCTTTTTTATTCTTAAACAAACTCTTTGAATTTATCAAATTTCCGTGTCATTCAAACTCTTAACTTATAATCAAATCATCCATAACTGATTGTAGCGTCCTCACATACTAAGGTTCATGTTTTCATTGAGCATTGGGTAGCGCTTCTATTTAATCTTGGAGATTAAATTGATTAGGCTTGCGTTAGTTTTTGGATGGGTTTGTATCATAAGGGTGGGAAAATCGGGTTTCGGTTCAAGTTGTTTAGGTTTCAATTTGGGCTAAAACTTAATTGGGTTGGAGAAGTCAATCCAATCAGGTTTAGAGAGTAAACCCAAACCAAACTAAATCAAATTTAATTTAGCTCAATTTGGTTTAGGTTTGCATTTTGGATCGATTTAGTTTGAATATTCTTATCTTAATTTTGGTTTAGATTCAATTTCGGTTATAAAGTTCAAATCTCATCCCAGATTAATGTAAAAATATAAACAAATATCAACTACTAAATATACTCGACATTTCAACAATATAGGTTCTATATTTTTACACGAAAAGCTCCTAAAATGGCTTATTATTTATCCGTGAAAGCCATCTACGCCTTAATAATTATCTAAAGTAATAGAAATGTACAAGAGTAAGACAAAGATAGCCATGCCCGATTGAAATACAATATACAAACAACAATTATACAAGAAATATATTTGTATTGCATATGATCCTAGAAAACATAATAAATTCAGTTAACAACATCTCTTACGCCATGTCTTATTCATCACCATTAGGAATCGTAAACATAAACTTACATCATTCCCTTATGCGGCTGATGGCAATTAATGAAGAAGGAGATAGAGACAGCAACAGCCAGATCAGAAGTAAGCGACTCTAGAATGGCTGAAGACGACATTAACTTGAAGCCTAGAACGAGGAACCAAATCAACTCAAGGAAGAAAGAACAGCTAGAAGATGTAATGCTGGTGCGCCAAACGGAATTAATAGCAGCTGCGGCATGGGGGTGTGTAAGCAGCAGTAACGCGAGATCTTTTTTTTTTTTTTTTTCGATCGATTTCATTTTGACATACATAAATTTCTATTTTATGATATATGATAGTATACACATACAAGAATTGTTGGGGTAAAAAAAGAGAATCTCCTTATTTCCAGCCATCATCCAGCTCCTTGCGAATGAAAGAGTAAAGAGTAAAAAGCCACCAAGTAGAGCAAAGAGGAACCCATGAAATTGGTAACTATGTTTGCAGAGCTGGATGGTGAAAAACGCATAAACTTTGAAAGATACAACACAAGGTTGCTTGCATTGGCCAGATATACTGGATTCTCCAGTACCTCCACAGTTGAGTTCGACAATATAACAATTCTAATTAGCAAGCCTCATGTTTCTAGTGCTAATTCACATCAACATGCAAATATAATATTTCTCTTAATATGTAATTTTTTTTACTATAAAGTGTAAATGTTTAATCATTTGCAGCAGTTAAGGTTTTTACATTCTGGTAAGCATGTGAGAAAACGGTGGAAATATGCCTTAGTAATATGAAAAATAGACTGACCCAAGACAAAACAAGCAGCAAAGCATGCCACCATGACGGCCTCTCAAGGCAGGTTTATTCCTCCAGAGTCCAGTCTACATAACCTTTCCATGTGTTTAGCTGGTGTAGCCCGTCCTACAAAATGACCCAAAGGAAGAGCTGATAAAACATGCCAAGAAACGATTAAGGGAAGAGAAACAAGAGATAAAAGACAAAATCCCACCATTATAATATCTAGTTTTAAAACTTTTTGTTGAACTTCGAGTTACAGATCACCTTATGTAGAACATTCATGTTTAACTTTTTAGGCCACATGAAATCCCACCATTCATATTTAACTCAATAATCGATAATCTATAATGTCTTCTGCCATTGCCGGGTATAATTGGTTGCCTTTCCGGGCCACATGAAATTCCTTAATTCCTTTTTCAATCAAATATGTGAATGTGACATTCTAGATAAATTGTTGGTCCATGAGATAAAGGTGGCTGCTCGCCTACCCTTATGCGATATGGTCGAAAACCTCATGATCCATCATTCGCTAGAACCAAATAAACAACATAGATTGAGATGAAGGTAGCTGCTCGCCTACCCTTATGCAAGATGGTCGAAAACCTCATGATCCACCATTCGCTAGAATCAAATAGACAACATAGATTGAGATGAAGGTAGCTGCTCGCCTACCCTTATGCAAGATGGTCGAAAACCTCATGATCCACCATTCGCTAGAATCAAATAGACAACATAGATTGAGATGAAGGTAGCTGCTCGCCTACCCTTATGCAAGATGGTCGAAAACCTCATGATCCACCATTCGCATGGAATCAAATAGACAATATAAATTGAGATGAAGGTAGCTGCTCGCCTACCCTTATGCGAGATGGTCGAAAACTCATGATCCACCATTCGCATGGAATAAAATAGACAACATAAATAAAGATAAAGGTGGCTGCTCACCTACCCTTATGCGATATGGTCGAAAACCTCATGATCCACCCTTCGCTAGAATCAAATAGACAACATAGATTGAGATGAAGGTAGCTGCTCGCCTACCCTTATGCAAGATGGTCGAAAACCTCATGATCCACCATTCGCTAGAATCAAATAGACAACATAGATTGAGATGAAGGTAGCTGCTCGCCTACCCTTATGCAAGATGGTCGAAAACCTCATGATCCACCATTCGCATGGAATCAAATAGACAATATAAATTGAGATGAAGGTAGCTGCTCGCCTACCCTTATGCGAGATGGTCGAAAACTCATGATCCACCATTCGCATGGAATAAAATAGACAACATAAATAAAGATAAAGGTGGCTGCTCACCTACCCTTATGCGATATGGTCGAAAACCTCATGATCCACCATTCGCTGGAATCAAATAGACAACATAGATTGAGATGAAGGTAGCTGCTCGCCTACCCTTATGCGAGATGGTCGAAAACCTCATGATCCACCATTCGCTGGAATCAAATAGACAATATAGATTGAGATGAAGGTAGCTACTCGTCTACTCTTATGCGAGATGGTCGAAAACTCATGATCCACCATTCGCATGGAATAAAATAAACAACATAAATAAATATGAAGGTGGCTGCTCGCCTACCCTTATGCGATATGGTCGAAAACCTCATGATCCACCATTCGCTGGAATCAAATAGACAACATAGATTGAGATAAAGGTAGCTACTCGCCTACCCTTATGCGATATAGTCGAAAACCTCATGATCCACCATTCGCTGGAATCAAATATGGCGAACAAATAATGATAAAGGCAACTCTGATGTTGAGTAGATTATCATAATTGGAGATAGGTCAGGTACCTCGGGTACCCTGGAGTAAGGTGATCTCTGGATACCCTCTTGCATCATAATAAACAATACTTTTACTAGTAGTATGACTTTTCTTTGTTGGATTGGTGGCCCAAATCGAGACTAAAACCGAGTCTTCAACCGGGGTACCCCGTTTTTCATCTTTGGGTATTCGAGGATCCAAAGGTGCCTCCAATTCACATTTGGGCTTAATTTGTTCCCCGTAGGGTACCCCCGCATAACTCTAGAGTAACTAGTTATGGGGTACCCTACCACCGAGGCCTCGGTAGTGGCTCTTGTTGCTCTGGTGGTGGCGATCTTGGAGGTTGGGGTACCCGTGAGATACCCTAAGTGTTAAACACTCGTCCCCGCGGGGCAACCCGTGGAGGGCTCCGCATTTGGGATACCCTTGGTATTGGGGCTTTCGTCCTCTTCGGCTTCTTCTTATTCGTTGTGACCTCGACCTTATCTTCTTGGTGCTTCAAATGACATTTCTCATCCATCTCCACTTGCTGCAACGCCCGAGAACGGGCTTAATCTGGTCCCCATGGGGTACCCCGCATAACTCTAGAGTAACTAGTTATGGGGTACCCTACCACCGAGGCCTCGGTGGTGGCTCTTGCTGCTCTTGTGGTGACGATCTTGGAGGTTGGGGTACCCGTGAGATACTCTGAGTGTTAAACACTCATCCCCGCGAGGCAACCTGTGGAGGGCTCCGCATTTGGGGTACCCTTGGTATTGGGGCTTCCGTCCTCTTTGGCTTCTCCTTATTCTTTGTGACCTCGACTTTATCTTCTTGGCGCTTCAAATGACATTTCTCATCCATCTCCACTTGCTGCAACGCCCGGGAACGGGCTTCCCCATATGAAAGTGGGCGCTTCTTTTGAAAAGAACGCCATAACTTGCCCAACCGTAAATTTTTCTCAAAATGGGTCAATGTGTATTGGTTTCCGAATGCTCCGGTTTGCAGCACCTCTTGGTGGAAACGACTCACATACTACGCCAAAGTCTCGGCTTCCCCTTGCTTGATAAAGGCAAGTTTGGAGGCTACCCTATCTTGAGTGGAGGCGTAGGAAAACTCTTTAGTAAATTTGGATAGCAATTGGTGTAAGAAAGATATGCTACCCGCTTTCAAAGAGCGAAACCATGACTTCGCGGGGCCCGTGAGTGTGTGTAAACATCCTACACATAGCGCTCTCATCTACACCCTTGATAAGCATTTGGTCGCGGTATAACTCAGTATGCTCCGAGGGATCAGTGGTACCCGAGTATTGGGGTATCTGAGGCATGGCGAACGCCTCGGGGAGAGCTGCCTTCCGAATCTCCATAGTAAATGGCGATTGGTAGGTCATTGGCGTTGGAGCAGCTGTGATGTTTTGCTTCTCGGAGAGGAGCTTCACTTGGGCTTCCAGGTTCTCCATTTTTTCCACAAGTTCGAGGGGTACCCTCGGGGTACCCGATGATGTCGCCGCCATTTGAGAAGCCTTTTTGGCGTTTAACTTCTCACGGAGATCCTCGTGGGTACGCTTTGCACGCCTCATACCCTGGTTGCTGCGGGAATTGCAAGAGGCGGTGGAACGCTCGTCGCGGGAGCCCACGGTTTGAAACTTAGAACGGGTACCCGATGGCCTATGCTTTGGCTTGCTGGCCTCGGGTACCCCTCTTCTGACCATAGCTTGGTCGTCCGTTTGAGGCGGTGGAGCTTCTAGCGTCACTGGTGTTAGTGAACTTTCGGGTGCCCGAGATCCGACCGCCCTAAGTATTGCGTGGGCAAGATCCTCAAAACGCTTGTGCGAAATAGGTTTTTCTTCTTGGCGAACACCCGTCGATTGCTTGATACCCTTACCCTTGCTGATGCGGGCTACCCTTCTTGCAGGATCACTACCTTCACTGCTGCTGTCATCTCTCATCCTTATAGGATCCCCCATTAAACCTTCGGGAGGTACGTCGGGTGCCATGTATTAGAGTACACACAACAACTAGTTTGGTAACCGTGGTGGAGGCTTTTTGTGCGACTCCCCACAGACGGCGCCAATTGTTTTCAACTGATTTTGGGGTAGGAAAATCCAAAATCTATCTTAAACAATGAATTTATGTTTTTGGGGGAGATGGGGTACCTCACTAGTTTGTTGTGTGCGGTGCGGTGTATCTGAAATTCGGGGGAGGTGAGAAGGGGAGAGAGAGTGGTAACAATGGTGGAAGGTAAAAAACAAGAGAGGTGTCCTTCCAAATCACGCCTGCAAAACAGTGAAATAGAGGTTAGAAGTGAAGCCGGGGTACCCCGGTGTTCACACTCCGACGCTCAAGTTAGCAAACTCAAGCTTTTATGGCAAAGAGAGCTAGCTAGCCCTCTGTAAATTATGGTTTAAGGTTGAAGAAAACCTATTTTTTAGAGTGTGAGTGTTCATGGTGAGTGAGAACATGGTGGAGAATGAAACCTAGGCACCTTTATATATGGAGTACCTCAGCTGCCACGTGGCGTACCCTTTTTGGCTAACGTCTTTTTACATTTTTATGATTTTTGGGCAGTTATGTGCATGTTCGCGGTGTATCTCATCCTTTAGAAACGTGGCGCGCGCTAGAGAGTGGTCCAGGGTACCTCTGCTGTAACTGTCGGGTAGGCGGCTGAGGACCACTGTCCTTGAGACAATGTCCTTCACTTTTGGCAGAGGTAGCAGGTCGGCTGTCCCCCCCTTTTTGTACGACGTTCTTGATTCCTAATTCTGACAAAATCGAATAATATCTTTTAAGAGGTGGAGACGTTTCTCATGGCGGATATTTTCGGAGGATTCTCTTGCATCTGATCTGCCAGGTACCTCGAGTTACGTGGGGTACCTCAATTTATGTGGGGTACCTCTAATTGTGCGGGGTACCTCTATTTGTGTGGGGTACCTCTATTTGTGTGGGGTATCTTTAATTACGCGGGGTACCTCTAATTAAGCAGGATACTTCTAATTACGCCGGGTACCTCTAATTGGGCGGGGTACCTCTAATCAAGCCGGGGACCTCTAATTACGCCGGGTACCTCTAATCATGCGGGGTACCTCTAATCACGCCGGGTACTTCTAATCATGCGGGGTACCTCTAATCAGGTCGGATACCTCTAATCACGCAGGGTACCTCTAATCATGCGGGGTACCTCTAATCAAGCCGGGTACCTCTAATTACACCGGGTACCTCTAATCATGCGGGGTACCTCTAATCACGCAGGGTACCTCTAATTATGCGGGGTACCTCTACTCAAGCCGGGTACCTCTAATTACGCCGAGTACCTCTAATCATGCGGGGTACCTCTAATCAGGCCGGGTACCTCTAATCACGCCGGGTACCTCTAATCAGGTCGGGTACCTTGAATTATGCTGGAGTTATTCCGGGTACCTTGAATTATACGGGGTAGCCCAGTCTATGCGAGATACCTCGAGTTATTCTGGAGTTATGTGGGGTACCTCTGACCGTGCCGGGTACCTCAAATCATGGCAGGTACCTCTAATCGTGCGGGGTACCTCTAATCATGTCGGGTACCTCGGATTGCACTGAAGTTCTTCCATTCGTCGACACGTGGCGTTCTGCTATCTTTCTTATTTTTCCCCCAAACATCTAGTGTGATACTCTCATGTCATGTCGCAGCAGCTAAGGTTTTTACATTATGGTAAGCATGTGAGAAAACGGTGAAAAATGTGCTTTAGTAATGGAAAAAATAGACCAACCCAAGACAAAACAAGCAGCAAAGCATGCCGCCATGACGGTCTCTCAGGGCAGCTTTATTCATCCAGTCTACATGACCTTCCCATGTGTTTAGCTGGTGTAACCCGTCTTACAAAATGACCCAGAGGAAGGGCTGATAAAACATGCCAAGAAAGTTCTACACACACCAAACACAAAATAGATTGAGAAGTTGGGGGTCCAGTTGCCCCTAGAGAAAGTTCTAGACTGATTGAAAATGACTATTCATTTTCTTTTTAACTTGCCAAGCTTGACATCTCGTACACATGAGAAAGGGAATACTTGGTCCGAATGAAACCTGAAATGGAGAGAGAGAATTGATAAACAAGGAACCGATATACTATTATAGATTATTGAGCTACATTTGACTTGAAATGGTAATGCTAATCATGAAAATAACTCTAATGAAATAACATAATTTTCTTTAAAGCTAAGTATATAGGTAAAAGAAGGTGATTATCCTCCAAGATATTGAAACTTGGTGTTGGATGATTTTCAGGATAAACTGTGCAATATGTCTTGTCAATGTAGATGGATAGCACAAAATGGTATATAAATTAAAAAAAAAAAAAAAAGCCAAGTTAGTGGACTAGATTAAATCAGATCATAATGGTATGCTCTTGTTCTTGAAGATAGAAAGTAAATCTTTTAGCTTTTTAGATATGCCCCAGATTCAGAGACAAATACACAATCTGTCACCCCGGTACTGGGAACACCACTGATTGTTAAAGGCTAGCTAATCCCCAGAGATCAATGCTTTGTCTACTTACACATATATATAATGATGCATTCTTATTTTTATTTTTAATACATAATCCTAACATGAACTTGTATTCCTATTTTATCCATTTCTTGAATGACATGGAGGGGCATCAGTAATTTTATCATTTGGTTTTGATTGATTCATGTGATCTTCTTTCTTTCATGTTCTTTCTGCCATTGTTGGGTAGAGTCGGTTGCCTTTCTGAGCCACTTGAATTCCTTAATTCCCCTTTCAATCAAACATGTGAATGTGACGTTTCAGATAGATTGTTGGTCCATAAGATCTCCAAATTGAGTGGCTAATATCCTAATTAAAGGGTCCTACTAAACAAGCATTTTCTTCCATATATTGCGGCCCTGGGCCTATGGTAGTTTTATGCTTCAACGTGAAGAAATGATTAACATTTCAGTTCAAGAAAACATTCATGAGAAGAAAGGATTAACATTTTATTACTGCAAAGCATAAACCAAAAAAGATTACCAAAAGTAGTTAAAAAAAATGTAGGGCAATCGCCAATGTCATGCCAGAGTAGTTGGAGCACATGCTTGAAGCTCGTTTTCTGTTAAAATCGATTCAAAACCAGGCTATCCAGACAAACTTTTCTCTATTTAAAAGTGTTTCGATACATATATCATTTTTCTTTTGGTTCACATGTGTGTGTACAAGTTCAATTTATCCAGCAGGAAACGTTTTGCAAACTTCAAGGCTGTAACAATGCCAGAACCAAGATGGACGATCTTTAAGGACCTTCAAAATCAGTTAAATTTTTTCCCAACGTAGATCAATAAGATTGCCGCATAAAACGCATTGCTTTAAAAAAGAAAATGACTAGTAAACCCTTCACCATCTTCAATTCTTCATTGTCATTTGCACGCTTACTTAGGAAGGTTCTAAAACCACAAGACAGCAAGCTCAAGTTGTCAACGCAAGTAAAAGTAGAAAAACAAGGAAACACAATCCATAGCAAAAAGGAAAAAGAGGGGGGTAACAAAAAAGGGGATTAACTAGCCTGCATAGAACTATGGCTGGAAATTAAAGCGAATTAATCATTTAATTCCAAAGGCTCTACACGCATCTCAAATACATGCTTCGAAGAATTGTCTTCTATAATAATCAGAAATGCTGTTTCACAACAGAACCAACTGTAAAACGTAGATACTCGAGTAATGTTGTGTGAGTGATAACAAAAAGGACCTTTAGACCATTTGCTTTGTAGACATTTGCAATTTTTTCAAATTTCCTCGAATTTGAAAGATCTGATTCCTGAGAGTGAACTCACTGCTGTAATAGCCAATAGGCCTTGAGGCTTATGGCCAAGACTTTATATGTGGGTTGTAAAGAAAAGAGGAGACTCATCATGATCAAGATTTGTTAGCATAAGAATATGAAACAAGAATGGAAGGCGGAGAAAAGTTTCTCAGTTTCAACAAACTTTGTCTTGCCAATACATAGTATACAAATACCAAAACACACAATCATGATTCATGAGTCACCATTCAATTGAATGCTATGTCACAAGGAATGAAGAACTTTGGACAATTAGTTAGATGTTTTGTATCACTGAAACCAAAAACAATCCAGCATGTCCAAAGCCAAAATGTTAACAGAAATAAAAGATGAACACGCTGAAAAACTTGATGCATAATTAATTTGGCATCAATTCCCATTACAGTCGGCAATCCCATATACTCAGAAGTACAAATTAGTACAACTAGAAGTGCTAGATATCAAAGACAATCAATTTAACTAACAGAAAGTTTGAGCATAAACCTAGTAGCCTCACAAACGAAAAACTAAATGCCATTTTATCTATTTAGAGAAGAAAAAGTGGTCATACAGAAAGAGCATAAAAACTTTGCACTTCCAGCTAATGAAAAAGATGCATTATAGAAGGAAAACATATGACCTGAATAATAAAAAGCAATTTTACAACAAAAAGTTGCCAGACTTTGAAACTTAACTGATGAGTCATCCATATCTGCAAACAGAATCCATGAACAGAACCTGGGACATGCCATCACTACGCAACAATACTTCACGTGTTGTAATAAGAATGGGATTCTCCAGATCCAGATTTTAGGCAGAAAAAACATGCAAGTAAATCAGCATTCAGCTCATTGACTTGTGTCTCTGGAATTGTGGAATCGAGTTTAAACTAATTTCATTCTTAACAAGCAAGTCCACAACAATTGAGAGTATAGATGCGTCTGGCATTACATTTCTCTTATCCATTCTGTGAAGGAGTTCAATAACTTTTGATGTCTCATTACAGCGGATGAAACCCAGCATAAGCGTATTAAATATGACAAAATTGGGTTCCAAACCCTTTGCTTCCATATCAAGAAATAAACCACGTGCCTTGTCCATTTGCCCATCATTACAAAGCCCATGGATCATGATGTTATATGTTACAACATCTGCCATTAGGCCTACACGAGGCAAACTACGAAATAGTTCCCATGCAATTTCGAGTCTGCCGGATTTACATAATCCATCAATGAGGCAGTTGTAGGCTCGAATATCAAGTTCACACTTGAGAATTCTCAAAGTACGAAATAGTTCAACTGCCTCTACAATATAACCATTCTTGCAGAGCCCATCAATAAAGGTTCTATATGCCCAGGTATCAGCTGCCACGCCATCACATTGCATCTCATCAAACAGCTTGAAAGCACGCTCAACCTGGTGTATTTCAAAAAGGCCAATAAACAAGGTGTTATATATAACAACATCTGGCTTAATTCCTTTAGAGAGCATTTCGCTATAAAGGGTTAACGCTCCCTCTATTTCCTTATTCTTGCAGTAACCATTTATCAAAATACTGTAACTAAAAACAGTATGTTTGCAACCCATACTCTCCATAGAAACAAATAGTTCCTCCGCACGATTAACTCTACCTGTCAAGCAAAACCCGTCCATTAATGTGTTATAGACAAAAGCATTTGGACGCACACCAAACTGAATCATCAGGTCCAACAACCGACTTGCCTCATCCATCTTTCCATTCTTGCAGAGCTCATCCATGATGACATTGAAAGTCACAACATTAGGCTGTACCCCTTGGTCCATCATCTCAATTAGCAAACACTTGGTCTCATTCCAATCATTAGCATAACAAAAACCACGAATCACAGAGGTATAGGTAACCACGTTAGGGTTAATATTGTTATCCTTCATCTGCAGAAACAGTTCCTTGGCCTTGTCCACAAAACCTTCCTTACAAAGACCATCTATAATAGTAGTGTATGTAACAGTGTTTGGCTCACAAACAACACCAAATTCCCCATTTCCATTAGCCATCTCTTCAAATAAATTTAGAGCAACAATTGTATGGCCAGTTCGACACAATCCATTAATTAAAGTACTGTACGTAATGACATTAGGCTCACAACCAAACACTCTAAGTTTCGTAAACAATGCGGCAGCCTCCATTATGCTACTCTCCGCACACAAACCTTTAATCAAAGAATTAAAGGTCACAGCATCTGGAGTAAAACAAGACCTGAGGATCCTCCCAAGAACAACAAAACCATGAGAAACTCGACCCATTTTGCAAAAGCAGTTAATCAAGATATTATAAGTATAAAGATCTGGAAACAACCCAGTTGAATTGAGTCTCTTGAAGAGTGAAAGGAGAGTATCATAATGTTTAGTCTTAGCAAGACAACCAAACAAAATATTGAAGGAAGTGAGAGGAGGGGGAGAAGGGCGCATATTGAGCAAGTAATCAAAGATACAAAAGGCTTCATTAGGAGTAATAGTAGTAATATCACCTTCACCGGATGATTTGAACCTTTCTCTGAGGAATTTTTCGAGTGAGGCTCGGTCTTTGACCGTCCGTCGTAGCGACTCCTTCAGTTTAGCTGTTGTGGTCGGATACGAGGGTTCATTTTCCGAAATTGAAGATTTGGGTTTTCCGGTATGAGGGAACGAAGATGAGAAATTAAATCTAAGAGCTGATATTGAAATTGAAGTAAAATGAAGTGAACGAGTTGTGGATACGAAAGCCATTGGAGAGCTTTTGATTATTTGGGGTTAAAGAAGAAGAAAAGAATTACCAAAATAGAATTTTATGTGCACATGCATTACTTGCGATGGGTACGGTTTGATTTGAGATTTACACTCAAACAGCTCCTTTATTTGTCTAATCTTTAATAATAATAATAAGTTAAAATTTTATTTGCCCTTTTCTTTCCATTTCCGGATATTAACAAATACCTCGATAATCCGTCCCCAAACCGCCTTCTGCCGTTTATTTTGCAAGTAGGATACATTACTCACAATAATGTTATGCTTTTGGGGCCGCTACAAATGATGGCTCCCGATTCAATTAGTTCAAATAATAGTTAATTATGGAATTTTATCGTTTTCTAATTTAAATTGTGAAATTTATTCAGTTGAATAAAAGTGCCACTTTTTTTACATCAGCCTCCTAAGCAAACATAAGTCTACTCAAAATATCATGTTTAGATAGATTAAATGGCCATGAGTATTAAAATGATCCTTCGTCACTCAATCTAAAAATAATTTATAATATTTAAAATAATTTAACCAGTAATTTGGTGCCGAAAGGACTGGATTATCCTTATAAAGCAACTAGTATTGTCATTTGTGTTTGTTTTTATTTTATCATTTTATGAGGTAATTCTATTTTTTTTAATGAGCGACTAATATAAATTATAAATTAAGGTAAAAAACTAAACAAGTTAAAGTTTCCGTAGTATTTTTGGACACAAAGTAAACTTAGGGTAAATGGCTAATAATTTCTTAAATTATAAAAATATTCATTGTTTTCATGAAGGACCCATTCACTATAAAATTAGTAATTGATATCGATTTAGATCGCATTTCTAATTTTTTGTAATGTGGAAAGAAGATCTATTGACTAGTATACTATTTTTCGTATCACAAATTCATATGACATGTCCCGGAGACTTTTTGTAAAATTTGCTCCCGATATTGCTTATTTATTCTTGAATTCAAACTTTTTGTGATGCGGAAAAAAAATCTATTGTAATACTTTTGATATTGTAATACTGATATTCTCATATCAGTACAAAAAATTATGATATCACCGTTGCTTTTAAATACTTTTGTGTGTGTGTGTGTGTGTGAGACAACCTCCATTCAACAGTTATCTTTAAATTATAAATATTTAGTCGTATTTATATTAACAACAAATTAATATATATGATATTTCTAGTAAAGAGAGATCTTAAAGTGATAAAATTGTTAATAGAGAACTAGAAATAAGGTTCTTTTTTATGACCAAAAGGGTGAAAAATTTTCACAATACTATTTGGAATGTTATTTGGAAGCTTGCCCTCCTCCTAATTAAGGCTTATGCTTCAAGGAAGGAAATTGACAAACAGAAACAATGGTACCCTCCTCCTAATTACAGCTAGTTGAAAGCCAAGGTGGATATCGCTTCTAATGCTGAGAAGCAGGTAGTTGCAAGTTTGGAAGTTGTTGTTAGAGATGCCACATTTGTTCAAAGTGATAGTTAGCACTAGGAAGGACTATTAGTTTCATAATAGAATTCCACCTACAAGGACAACCATTCTGGCAAAATTTAGTTTATACTAATAAAGAAAAAAATAGTTTAATTTTGGTATATTTGTAATACAAAAATATGATGTTCAAAGTATTTTTTTAAGAAAGCAACGTATTCTACCTTGCAATAAATTAAAAACAACTTAACAAGAGAATTCAAAATCTGAACTCCACCGCGTGCTCTATCTTCTGCAGTTGGCTGAATCAGATCATCTTCTTCCTCTCGTCTCTAATCAACATATGTTTTTAAGAGAATAATATTAAAACCATTGAGGCCCAAAACAATCTAGTAATTGTCATCAATGTATGAGCCTTTCACCGCAAGAAAATTTTGACCACAATCCCATGCTTTTTCTTGCAACTAACGTCTTTGAGAGGCTTTGACCTTGGATGATCAATGTTGTTTATGCAATCTAGTGCATAGAAGTGAAATGGAATGGAACTTAAAGTATTGTTGTTGGTTGTGGTTCCTCTTAAAGAATAAATATTATGGCCCTCTGGTGTATTGAGATCCATGCCCCCCAAACGGCCCCACCCCACATATGCATCTACGGCCAATAATGATAATAATAACACTTAATTAATAATCTATAGAATTAGGGCCATTCAAAATTTTACAAGAAAGAAAAAGTGAACAAATGCACCCATTGAGTGAAATGAGGAGTTATGCAATATGGAGTTATAAAAGGTATGCATACTTGAAACTTATCTAAAACAATCAATTCATTTCATGAATTATTTTTTGGACCTTTTATGGATTAAAGGTGTCTTCGAGGAGAGGAAGTCTCCTAGTAATTTAAAGATAGTGCAATTACAAAATTTTAAAATCTCAAGAGTTCTTTTTTTTTTTGTTTTCTTTTTTCAAAAAAAAAAATCACATGATAGGTGCACCTATAAAGAAAAAGAATCCAAGTTACACTAGAACACCTGGGTATTATACAATTCGTTTTCTTTTCTTTATTATTGATATGACATTGTCGGTTCATTCTTCAAATGTTTAATACCACTCGTTGTACAAATTCACAAATTGTACCTAGAAAAGTTTTTTACCAATAACAAAAGGTGTGGCTGCCATTACTTATAGGAGCCATGGCACCTAAATATAAAGAAATCATGCAAAGTCTACATTTTAAAACCCCAATAATTTAATTATTTATGATATTAAGGATCTGTTTGGTAAACCAAATTATAGTGTTAATTTAATTGGTAGTATGCAAACGTGTATAGCTCTATTATTATTGTTCTCTTAATATCCACCATAAGTTGAAGCAACGGTTAATAAAAAGTAAAGTAATACTACAAGCATAAATGCTTATGAAAATTAATATTATTAATTTTTTTTATACGCAATCACCTTATGGTTTACTTAATTAAGAATTTTATTTGACGTTTGAGATATGATATGATTCTATATATATATGCCTCTATATGGTTTATATTTTGTTAGCGTTTACATTTTGGAATAGAGAGGTATCCTAAGAAGTAAGAATCCTGAGATTGAGAATGTGGAGTGAGAGTAGATTATTTACTTACACTATAATAGGAGTATGGAATTAGAATTAAAATTCAATTTATGTGTTTACTTTGTCTCGGAGCGGGAGTAAATAGTTTCAAATTATAATTTTATCCTTATTTAAAAAATATAGTTTTTAATTAAAAATTTAATAAAAAAATATATTTGAAAAAAGAAATATTTATTTCATTATATTTGTAAATTAACAATAATTATTAATATTATTAATTATGTAAATCATAATTTTTTGTTAGTTTTAATTTTAGTTATCTAAATTAAAAATTATTGATGAAAGTAATAGAAATGAAACATTATTATTAATAACATAGTAGAAAATTAATATTTTCTTAGAATAGACTATTCATTATAATTAATCATTAATATCAAATAAATATAATAATATTTTATTTAAATGAGAAAATTAATAATATCTTAGAATAGACTATTTAAATGATATAATCATTAATATCAAATAAATAAATAGTACATTACTTTCAAGAGTCAACATCAATCAATGGGTAAATCTAATATTAAATGAGGGGTTGGGTTAATACATCCAATAAATTAGGGGTTGCACGGAAGCTTGTAAAATTAAGACAACATTATTCATACCAAAAACAAATTTCATGGAAAGCAACTACTAGGCAACTAACTACTTATTTGGAGTTGGTCAGCACCTACATTACATTACTCGTTCTATTGGAGCATGCATGGAACTTCTGATAATTTCAGACAACAAAAATAGCAAGAGCAAGTAAAAAGAGGGGGAATAAAAACAGTAATGATTGAACTTCCAACGAGGATGGTATTTTAGAACAATAAATAATGCATCAAACCATAGCCAACAGTAAAATGCAGAAAGTCAGAGTAATCCTGTGCCCGTGATAAGTGAAGGTTGCTCTACACCATTTGCTTTGGAGTCCCTTGCAGTTTCTTCAAATTCGATCTGATTCCTGAGAGTGAACTCACCATTGCAAAAGAAAAGAGAAGACTATCATGATCAAGATTTGTTAGCAGAAGAATATGAAACAAGAATGGAAGGCGAGGACTAATAACAGACGTTCCAGCCCTGTCAAGAATAGATGTTTTTGATTAATTTTATCTTATCATATTGTCTTCAATATTCATAGAGAAAAGTTTGTCAGTTTCAAAAGACTTTGTCTTGCCAACACGTAGTATAACAAAGACCAACACACACAATCATGATTCACGAGTCACCATTCAATTGAGTGCCATGTCACTAGGAATGAAAAAAATTCTGGACAATCACTTAGATGTGTAGTATCATTCAAACAAAAAACAAAATCTAGCATGTGCCATGCCAAAACAAAATGTCTCTACAAGTTTATATTTGACAATTGACAGGAACCAAAGAAGTAGAGAAGACAAGCTGTGCTGTTAATTATTAACAGAAATAAAAGATGAACACAGACTGAAAAACCTGATAACATAATCAATTCGGCACCAATTCCCCGTTACAGTTGGTAATCTCATATATTCAAAATGCAAACTAGTTCAAGTACAAGTTCCAATTTCAAAGACAATCAATTTAACTAACCGAAAGTTTCAGCATAAACCTGCACCCTCGCAAGAGAAAAATGAAATGCCATTTTATCTATTTAGAGAAGAAAAAGAGGTCTAAGAGGACGAGCCTAAAAATTTTGCACTTGCAGGTAATGAGAAAGAGGCATATGGATTAAATGATAAAAAAGTAATTTTACAACAAAAAGTTGCCAGAATTATTTGAAACTTATCCAATGAAACAGAGAGTCGGCCATGTCTGCAAACAGAATCCATGAACAGAACCTGGGAACATGCCAACAATACAGGGACATTTTGGACGTAAGTTATCCATTTTACATTTTCCGAGTCAGTTGTATAGCATCCTTCCTCACAGTAGGGACATTTTAATCGGTAATTTCACCAAGTTGCTGCCACTTTTCATGTAAACAGTTAAGTTTATGTCGTGTTTGTGGCATTTTTTTCACTTTGTTTGAAGATTTCTCGAATGTGATAAATTTCTGTCTGCAGGTGAGGGTAAATCATTTCACAGAAGAGTCATAAGCCCAGGTCCTAGCAGCATGGAGAATGAATCATTTCACAGAAGAGACATATACTGGACGTTTACAAGAAGTTAAATATAAATGCTTATAATTTATATAAGGTTTTTCAATTATACATACTAGCAGCCCTCAAAGGTGATTATGCAAAGAGTACAGCAAGGATAAAATATGCTGTGAATTCAAAGCACAAATGACAATCAAGTACCAATAAAGTGACAAGGTGTAACTAATTCATTAGCTCCCAAAGTGATGGATCATTAAGAGGGAACAAGACAAAGGGTGATTTTACAGTTTCTTGTGGCCATTCAATGGAAGGACTGTAGTAAGTAACAAGTTGAAAAACATGATACCATATTTAATTTGGCATCAACGGCAATGTAGAGTTGGTGATCACATAAGCTAGCTCGTCCAGACCAGGATCTGTAATGTGAATAAGACTCTCCAGATCACAAGAACAATCAGGATCCATTAACAGCACCGTAGAGAACTTGCTGTCACTAGGCGACGTGTCACTTTGTAACATGATTGAGATGCTGCAGATCAGGTTTTTAGGCTGAAAGCACATGCTGCTACAACTTGACATTTGACTCATCAACTTCCCCCTGTTGCTCTTGAACAGGAAATGACGGAAGTGAGTTCAGACTAATTTCATTCTTTACAAGTCCACGACGATTGAAACTATAGATGCATCCGGCATTACTTTTTTCTCCCTCATCTTGTGAAGAAGGTCAATAACTTTTGATGGCTCATTGGTTCGGATAAAACCATGGATAAGCGTACCAAATGTGATGAGATTCATGATCAAGATTTGTTAGCAGAAGAATATGAAACAAGAACGAAAGGCGAGGACTAATAATCAAAGGTCCGGCCCTGGCAAGCATATATAGGCTTTTGATAAATTTTATCTTATCATATTGTCTTCAATCTTCATAGAGAAAAGTTTGTCAATTTCAAGAAACTTTGTCTTGCCAATACATAGTATAACAAATACCAATACACACAAACATGAGTCCTCATTCAATTGAATGCCATGTAACTAGGAACAAAAACTTTGGGCAATTACTTAGATGTGTAGTATCATTCAGACCACAAACAATCTAGCATTTTCCATGCCCAAGAAAGATTGTCTTTACAAGATTATTTTTGAGAGGAACCAATGAAGCTGAGAAGACAAACTGTGCTATTAATTGTTAACAGAAATAAATGATGAACACTGATTGAAAAACCTGATGACATTATTAATTTGGCATCGATTCCCAATACAGTTGGTAATCTCATATAGTCGAATTACAAATCAGTTCAACTGGAAGTTCCCTATATCAAAGACAACCAATTTAACTAACAGAAAGTTTAAACATAAACCTTGTACCCTCACAAGAGGGAAATAAAATGCCATTTTATTTAGAGCAGAAAAAGAGGCCATACGGGAAAAGCCTAAAAAATTTGCACTTCCAGCTAATGAGAAGGATGTGTTATAGAAGAAAAACTCATGAATTGAATAATAAAAAAGTTATTTTACAACATAAAGTTGAAAGACTTTAAAACTTTCTGTTGAACAGGAAGTTAGCCATGTGTGCAAACAGAATCCATGGACAGAACCTAGGAACATGCCTATATTAGACAACACTCCTTTACATGTTGTAATAAGAATGGGATCCTCCAGGTTGGGTTTTCAGGCAGAAGAAACATGTGGCTAAATCAGTATTAAACTCACTTACCTTTGACTCTTGAATTGTGGAATCGATTTTAAGCTAATTTCATTCTTTACAAGCAAGTCCACAACAATTGAAAGTATAGATGCGTCTGGCATTACATTTCTCTTATCCATTCTGTGAAGGAGTTCAATAACTTTTGATGTCTCATTATTGCGGATGAAACCCAGCATAATCGTATTAAATATGACACAATCGGGTTCCACAGCTTTTGCTTCCATATCAAGAAACAAATCATGTGCCTTGTCCATTTGCCCATCATTACAAAGCCCATGGATCATGATGTTGTAAGTTACAACATCTGCCATTAGGCCTACACGAGGCAAACTTTGAAACATTTCCCAAGCAGTTTCCAGTTTGCCTATTTTACACAATCCATCAATGAGGCAGTTGTAGGATACGATATTAAGCTCATACTTGCTATTTCTTATAGCACGGAATAATTCCAGTGCCTCTAGAACAAAACCATTCTTGCAGAGCCCGTCAATAAAGGTAGTGTATCTATATGTATTAGCTGCCACATGATTACGCTGCATATCATCAAACAGTTTTAAAGCATGCTGAACCTGGTGTATTTCAAAAAGTCCAAGAAACAAGGTGCTATATGTAACAACTGTTGGCTTAATTCCTTTAGAGAGCATTTCGCTATAAAGGCTTAACGCTTCCTCTATTTCCTTATTCTTGCAGTAACCATTTATCAAAATACTGTAACTAAAAACATTATGTTTGCAACCCATACTCTCCATAGAAACAAATAGTTCCTTCGCACGGTTAACTCTACTCGTCAAGCAAAACCCATCCATTAATGTGTTATAGACAGAAGCATCTGGACGCACACCAATCTGAATCATCAGGTCCAGCAACCGACTTGCTTTATCCATCTTTCCATTCTTGCAGAGCTCATCCATGATCACATTGAAAGTCACAACATTAGGTTGTACCCCTTGGTCCATCATCTCAATAAACAAACACTTCGCCTCATTCCAATCATTAGCGTAACAAAAACCGTGAATCAAAGAAGTATAAGTAACCACATTGGGGTTAATATTCTCATCCTTCATCTTCGGAAACAGTTCCTTGGCCTTGTCCACAAAACCTTCCTTACAAAGACCATCGATAATAGTACTGTATGTAGCAGTGTCTGGCTTACAAACAACAGCAAATTCCCCATTTCCATTAGCCATCTCTTCAAATAAATTTAGAGCAACAATTGTATGGCCTGTTCGACACAATCCATTAATCAAAGTGGTGTATGTGATGACATTAGGCTCACAACCAAACGCTTTAAGTTTCGTTAACAATGCGGCGGCCTCCATGATTCTACTCTCCGCACACAAACCTTTAATCAAAGAAGTAAAGGTCACAGCATCTGGAGTAAAACAAGACCTGAGGATTCTCCCAAGAACAACAAAACCATGAGAAACTCGACCCATTTTGCAAAAGCAGTTAATCAAGATATTGTAAGTATAAAGATCTGGAAACAACCCAGTTGAATTGAGTCGCTTGAAGAGTGAAAGGACAGTATATAATGTTTATTCTTAGCAAGACAACCAAACAAAATATTGAAGGAAGAGACAGGAGGCGGAGAAGGGTGCATACGGAACATGTAATCAAAGATACACAAGGCTTCATTAGGAGTAATAAGATTAATATCACCTTGACCTGATGATTTGCACCTTTCTTTGAGGAATTTTTCGAGTGAGGCTCAGTCTTTGACCGTCAGTCGTAGCGACTCCTTCAGTTTAGCTGTTGTGGTCGGATACGAGGGTTCATTTTCCGAAATTGAAGATGTGGGTTTTCCGGTATGAGGGAACGAAGATGAGAAATTACATCTAAGAGCTGATACTAAAATTGAAGTAAAATTAAATGAACGAGTTGAGGATACGAAAGCCATTGGAGAGCTTTTGATTATTTGGGGTTGAAGAAGAAGAAGAGAATTACCAAAATAGGATAATCTGTCCGCAAACCGCATCCTGCCGTTTATTTTGCAAATAGGATACATTACACAAATGATGGCGCACGATTCAATTAGTTCAAATAATAATTAATTATTAAATTTTATCGTTTCTAATTTAAATTGTAAAATTTCTTCAGTTGAATAAAAGTGCCAAATTTTCTTACATTATCCTCCTACTCAAACACAAGTCTACTCGAAATTTAGATAGATTAAATTTCACCTACGCACCTTATCTTCTAATTTCCCAACGCGACTTGGGTTCTACACCCTTATCTACTTGCAGTCAGCGTTCTGTTTATTCCATAGATTTTCACCGAAGTACGTTTTGGTTGCTCTCCAAAAAAAAAAGAGAAAGAAATCACCCAATACTTTTGGGGCAAGGCAAGCTTCCAAATAACATTGCAAATGATTTGGTGAAAAAGCTTTCATCTATTCCAGTAACTTAGAAGCACTTTAATTCGATTCTCTCTTAAGAGTTCTATCACTTTAGGATGATTTTTAAGTAAAATCCTTGTATAAATTATATTTTTGTTAATATAACAAACACTAAATATTTATGACCTGAAAGATAGTTGTTGAATGGAGATCGTTTCACACAAAAAAGTATTTAAAAAGAATGTGGTATTGTAATATTAAATAATTTTTTGTAGTGATATAAGAGTATCACACTAGTTTTTTTTTTTTTGCATTACAAAAAATTGAAAATAAGATCTAAGTAATTTCAAGAATAAATTAGCAATATTAGGAACAAGTTTTACAAAAAGCTTCTGGGACATGTCATACAAATTTGTTATATAAGAAAGTCTCTACTAGATCTTCTTTCCACATTACAAAAATTAGAAATGAGATCTAAATCGACCAATTATAAATTTTATAGTGAGTGGGTCCTATATGAAAACAAGGTTTTTTTTTTATTATAGTGTAGTCAATTATCAGCCATCTACCCTAAGTTTATTTTATATTAAAAAATACTAGGAAGATTTAATTTGTTTAGTTTTTTACTTTAATTTTATAATTTGTATTAGTTGTCTACTAAAAAGATAGAATTATCCTTACTAAATGACAACATAGAAACAAATACAAATAAAAACTATGGTCATTTTGTAAGGGTAATTCTATCTTTTTAGCATCGAATTGCATATTAAACTATTTTAAGTACTTAAAATAATATAAGTTCTTTATCAAATAAATAAAATTTTAAACTATGTATTTACCAAACATTTTAAAATCATAGCTCCTCTACTACATCTCCAAATAAATTCTTAAAATCATAAATAACTAAATTAATGGGGTTTTAAAAGGACTCTCCGGACTTTGCATGATTTCTTTATGTGTAGGTGCTGGGTGATCATGTTGGTTCCTATAGGTACCATCAGCTGCACTTTTTGTTATTGGTGAAAAAAAACTTTTTGGGTACAATTTGTGAATTTGTATAACGTGCGGTATTAAACATTTGAAACATGCACAGACAGTAATCTAATCAATAATTAAAAAAAATTGTATAAAATACATATGTCGTAGGCAACTCGGATCCTTTTCTTTATAATTCCATATCATGTGATTATCAAAAAACTTCTTGAGATTTTTAAATTTTGTAATTGCACTATCCTTGAATTATCAAAAGACTCTTGATAATGTTCTTCTTCTTAATGATGCCTTTAATCCGTAAATGGTCCAATAATTAGTTCATAAAATGAATTTATTACTTTAGACAAGTCTCAAATATGCATACCTCTTATAACTCCGTATTGCATAATTCCCTACTTAAATACATTTGTTTCCTTTCTCTAAATTTTAGAATGGCCTTGTCTACTAAATTTCCTCTTTAAATTTGACTGCGAACTGGGAATTTCGCCAAAATTTCCACCCCATCTTACTCTCTGAAATATGTCATCCACGTTACTATAGCAAATTTAACATCTAGGATACTGAAACATTTTTTTTTTTAATTTTCAAATCTTCAGCTGTTGAAAATAGGTCTTTAGCTGCTCACCAAGAGAAAATTTTCATCTAAAACTTTTTTTGATAAGGCAAGCTTCCAAATAACATCCAAATGGTTTGGTGATGGTTTTTCACCTTTTTTGATAATCCAAAAGCACCTTATTTATAGTTCTCTCTTAACAGTTTTATTACCTCAGGTTCTCTCTTTATTAAGTAGAACGTCATATATATTAATTTGTTGTTAATATAAATAAAAACTAAGTAGATGTTTGTTTTTTCAACTTAACGAAAAATTTTCATTCATTAAATTATAATCCCAAACTTTTTAGCTTTTTACTTAATCTAAAAAGTATGAATAATATCATTAAAAGATATTTTCCAAAATATCTCTATCTAATTAATTAATTTTCATCGTTACCCGAATAAAATTTAATAATTAGTATTATTACTCATCTCTATAACTTATGATAATATAGTGGTAGACTATTACTATTTTTACCATCTTATTTTCTTCATATTAGAATTATTTATCTTCATAATTTTTTAATGACTATTCTTAGTATAAAAACATCATAAATTATAATAAAATTGATTGACATATACTAATTTAGAATATTAAAAGGTTGTGTTCAATTGAAAATGATTTATTTTATGATGATATATTATCTTTTATATGTTCTTTGAAATGTTGATTATTTGATTAACATTTACAATATATTAGGGCACAAATGTAGAAATACTAATTTTTAGATTTTTTTTAAGTTAAAAGATAAACAACTTAATATTTATTTTTAACGATTCAGATAAAAAAACAAACATATAATTAAGATTTAGACATTCAGCTCTACTCAAAATTCAGACTAATTCACACATATTTAGATTTTAGACAAGAAACATATGCCACCTAAATGTTTATGATTTAAAATTATTTAATAATCATGGCACATTTAACCTATTTAAACATGAAATCTTGTGTAGACTTATGTTTAAGCAGGAGGATAACGTGAGAAAATTGACACATTAATTTACAATTTGTAGGCCAACTGAATAATTTTTGTTTGTTTTTTTGTTTTTGATAATAAAACAAGCCTCGCAAGAGCTTAGGTTTTTAGCCAACTGAATAAATTTCCCCACCCAAATTAGAAACAATAAAATCTAATAATTATGAGCCCATCAGACAAACAGTGAGACATCATATTGTTAATACCTACTCGTAAAATTAACGGGATTATCAAGGTATTGTTAATACCTTCTGTATCGGTAATTCTTTTTTTCACAACTGAATATATTTCACAATTTAAATTAGAAAAGGATAAAATTTAATAATTAACTATTTTTTGAACTAATTCAATCGGGAGCCATTATTTGTAGGCTGTAGCGGTCCCAAAAGCATAACATTATTGTGAGTAATGTATCCTACTTACAAAATACACGGCAGAATGCGGTTTGGGGACCGATTATCGAGGTATTTGTTAATATTCGGAAATGAGAAGAAAAGGTCAAATAAAATTTTAACTTATTATTATTATTATTTTTAAAGATTGTAACTCAGATGATTAGACAAATAAAGACGCTAAAAGCCACTTGACGGCTTCACTAGGAGCTGTTTGAGTTTAATTCTAAATTCTTAGGTCCCATAGTGTAAATTTAGTACACTAATTTTTTGTAATACACATTTGTATTACAAAAAATATTGATTACACATTTAGCCCGGGATAATATAAATTCTTAGGTCCGCCCCTGAGCAAAACTAAATATTTATGACTTAAAGATAGGTGTTGAACAGAGGTAGTCTCACAGAAAAAAAAAAAAAGTATTTGAAAGCAGTGGTGATATCATAATTTTTTGTACTGATACGAGAGTATTACACTAGATTTTTTTCCGCATTACAAAAAGTCTGTATTCAAGAATAAATAAGCAATATCATGAACAAATTTTACAGAAAGCCTCGAGGCCATGTCGTATGAATTTTTGATACCAAAAATAGTATACTAGTCAGTATATCTTCTTTCCACATTACAAAAAATTAGAAATGCCAGTTGTGACAGTTACCTACGGATATGATGAGTGCTTGACCAGTATAATTCAGGTTTGCGTTTGCCCAAGGAATTTTTCGAACTGCAACCAACTGATAACAAGAAGTGAATGAGAAAATGACAGAAAAAAGCCAGACCTGCCATTTGATGCATGAATAGAGCAGATATGAACTAAACAGGAAATTCTGAAACAGAGCCTCCAATTGTATGTTTCTCAGCACTTTACTTCCTAACTAAATAAATATATAATATAGATAGTAGGCAGTCTATTGTGCAAAGGGCTCACATGCTTATTATTTCTTAATCTCAGAAGTGATCAAAGTATTTTAAGCATCAACCAAGGCAGTTACATTTTCTGTAATATTCAGCTTAAACCATATAATTTGCCACCATGGCCATAACAAATGAAATATCTTTGGCAGCCGGATAGATTTTCAAATCAAGTGAAACTTAAGATGAATAACACAGGACAAAAGATTAGGTAATAGAAGACAGGGCCACAGAACAGAACACCAGGGATCTGTAACATTGAGGTCCTTTCCTAAAAATATACTCTTCAATTAGGCACAACAATAATAGAAAAAAAATTGAAAATATTACTAGCTGCTTCCACTGATGCAATAAATAAATAAGTATAACCATGATATTAATAATTGAGCATCACAATAAGCATCAAGCACATACCAAAAAAAGAAAAATAAACACTATTCAGAACATGGTTGGGTCTCCTCTTCATCATCATTATCAGTCACTTCTCCATTTATTTTTTCCCCATTCATCACTTTATCTTTAGGAATCTCACCTAATTTAAAAAAAAATTGTAAAATATAAAAAAAACAAATACTATCAAAATCAAATAAGTGCAGAAGTGAGCTGAATTTGATATTAATAATTGAGCATCACAATAAGCATCAAGCACATACCAAAAAAAGAAAAATAAACACTATTCAGAACATGGTTGGGTCTCCTCTTCATCATCATTATCAGTCACTTCTCCATTTATTTTTTCCCCATTCATCACTTTATCTTTAGGAATCTCACCTAATTTTAAAAAAATTGTAAAATAAAAAAAAAACAAATACTATCAAAATCAAATAAGTGCAGAAGTGAGCTGAATTTGATACCTTTTAATTGAGCCCATATCCAATTCTGAGTACACATTAAGGCATCTACTGTACTCGGATGAAGTCTACTACGATGTGGGCTTAAACATCGACCTCCCGCACTAAAAGCAGATTCGGAAGCAACTGTGGAGACCGGAACAGCCAGCAAATCTCTAGCAATCTCAGATAATATCGGATATCTACTTCTATTCACCTTCCACCACATTAAAATATCGAAGTCTGGAGTAGTCTTATCCTCTTCTTCCAAGTAAGTATCTAACTTCGACTTAACTCGTTTATGAATATGTTGGCTTTTGAATGCATTAAATTTTTTCACATCCCACATACCCATCACAACTGAACTAGAATTAGAATTACAAACAACACTAGACTCACCAAATCCTTCAGCCAAATTCGATCCAACCATACTCTTTTTTTTATATTCTGAATATAAGTCAGAACAGAGAGTACGGATTCTATCAATATGAGTTGATGCATCACTACCATAAATCTGAGGAAAGAAATAATCCACTAGAACCATTTTGTATCTAGGATCCAATACAACAGCAACAACCATTACACCATGGATTTCATCCCAATATTTTCCAAACTTTTCTAACATACTTTTCGCCATATTTTTTATCACATCACATGAAGAATTAAGCCAAGCATTCAATGATAATCTAATTTCACAAATTATTGGAAAAAATAAGTTAGCTGTTGGGTATTTAGTGCCAAAAAACATCTCAGCCATAGTATAGAAGGGTTTCAAATGCTCACATACTACTCTCGCCAACTCCCACTCTACTTCAGTAGGCAAGTGCTTATATTGGTTATCACGATGCTTCAAACGAGTAAAAACATCTTTATAAATCAAAGCAACTTCAAGCATTAAATATGTCGAATTCCACCTAGTTTTACAATCAAGCACTAAACTCTTAGAACAATTTAACTTCAATTGGCGATTAGCCGTATCCTCAAACAGCTCTATCCTTTTAGGTGATGATGTCCAGTAATTAACACTGTTTCTAACTTTTTCAATCCCATCTCCTATCGCATCTAACCCATCCTTAACAATTAAATTTAAAATGTGAGCACAACATCTCACATGCAATAATTTTCCATTTAATAAGAATGAACCAGGAGGAAACTTAGCCAACAAAAGCGGAATCATAGCATCATTAGTAGAACAATTATCAATTGTTATTGTAGATAACCTTCGATCTACATTCCAATCCAACATACACTTAGCCAACTCATTAGAAAGTGCTTCAGCAGTATGTGGAGAAGGCACATATATAAATCTACACAATTCATAAAAAATAAAACAGAATTACAGCTATGAGAATAAATAAAAATAAAGTTCATATAATAAAATATAAATAAATTTATTAAACTTTTAAACTGATACCTTAAGATTCGATTTCGTAGAGTCCACGAATTGTCAATAAAATGCACTGTCACGACCATATATCCCTTTTTTTGATGGCTAGATGTCCACATATCCGTAGTAATGGAAACTTTACTAGTAATATCCTCCAACAAAGCCATTGTCTTAGCCTTTTAAAAATCAAACAGCTTAAAAACTTCTCTTTTCACAGTGTTCCTACAAATTTTACCAAGCAAAGGCTGAACAAAACTCATCAAATCCCTAAACCCTTCATACTCAACAAATCTCAAAGGAAGCTCATGCATGATTATCATTCTTGCTATTTTCTGTCTAGCAAGTGCTTTATCAAATGCAGTGGAATCAAATGCTGAAATTGTTGAAGTTTCAGCATCTTTTTTCTTGTAGACCTTAGATGCTTGACTAGGGCTAGAAGCTGGAGCTAGAGCTGATTCTTGTATCCGTTTGGGACACCTATCAATATGGTTTAACAAATGTGAAGTTCCACTTGATTGCTGTCCAGCAAAACCTTTGCCACAATGATTACACACTGCCTTCATTTCTCCATTAATTGTTCTCCTTGTGAAGTGGTCCCAAGCTCTAGATGTTTGTCTCAATGAGCTTCTAGGTTGTCCTTCCGAGTCTCGTTTTGTACCTCCACTAATTGAATGAGTTTGTGGATTTTCAGCATTAACATTACTTGAGGCTTGAGGGTTTAATTGAACAGCAGGATCGGAATCAAAATTAGACATAATTAACCTGAAAAAAAGACATTACAGAGCAATTATTAACAATCCCTAAACTTCTAGAACTAGCTAGCTCGTTTGTTTGGAAGTAGTAGTAGTGCTTAACATGAACCATATAGAGATCAATTACACATCTGATATAGGGTGCTGCCAAGTTACATTATTTAATCAAGCAGATGGATTGTCTCTACGCTCTAGGAACCTAGGGTCAAATTACTTTCTCCACAAATTGATTGGATCCTTTTTGATAAATCTGGTTGCAACACGGGTACCCATTTTCAAATCTGGTTCAGTAACAAAATCTCGCATTGCAACCTCAGTAATATCCAAACACGGGTACCCATTTTCAAGATCATCACATAGCTACTTCCACTTAGATTCAAAAAAACTAAATGCTCTAATTAATCCTATAGCATAAGGAGAAATAATTCCATCGATAAATTCATAATTCCTTAGACCGTAAAGAAGGTGGCAGTACATTTGGTGCTGAAAATTTAACCCAACAATGACTTCACGCGGACTAGAATGACGGCTAAGTTGAGACAAGTTTTTGTTACTACTACCTTGCAAAGGAAAAGCAGACGCAGCCATAACTTTAAATCCAGCTTATTACACTATTAAGCTTCAGCAATCAAAACTTACCTTGCGCGGGAGACAACGAACAGGCGGACGGACGACGGTGGTGGCAGCGACGACAGAGACGATGGCAGCTGGAACGAGGCAGAAAAGCGGTCAAGAACAGCTGGAAGCTGCAGTTACGGCTGATCAACCATTGGTACAGCGCCGGTGCACCTAAATGGAACCCCTGGACAGCGGCGTCGGAGTCGGGGAAGAGCGTCGGTAAGCGAAGACCGGCCGGCAAGTGATGTGATAATCTTAGGTTTTTGCTATCTAGATTCTAGACATTTGTTTTTGTTTTTTTCATTTTAGTTTTACGATTTTAATTTTTTAATTTCAAATAAGATATTAATTGGATATTGGATATCCATCGGGAATCCATACCCATCCAACTTTTACTTGGATATTTTTTTAAAATATCCATATCCATGTCCAAAAAATTTTTGATGGATATTATCCAATCCAATTAGATTGGATGTATGGATATCCAATTTAAATGGACCAAATTGCCATCCCTAGTAAGATTGTTAATAGAGAACTAGAAATAAGGTTCTTTTTTATTACCAAAAGGGTGAAAATTTTTCACAATACCATTTGGAATGTTATGTGGAAGTTTGCCCTCCTCCTAATTATGGCTTATGATTCAAGAAAGGAAATTGACAAACAGAAACAATGGTGCCCTCCTCCTAATTATGGCTGGTTGAAAGCCAATGCATATACTGCTTCTAATGCTAAGAAGCAGGTAGCTGCAGGTTTGGAAGGTGTTGTTAGAGATGACACATATGTTCCAAGTGATGGTTAGTTCAACTAGGAAGGACTATTAGTTTCACAATAGAATTCCACTTACAAGGATGAGGATTCATGCAAAATTTAGTTTATACTAATAAAGAAAAAAAAATTAATTTAATTTTTGGTATATTTGTAATACAAAAATAGGATGTTCAAAGTATTTTTTAACAATGCAACATATTCTACCTTGTAGTAAATTAAAAACAATTTAACAAGAGAATTCAAAATCTGAACTCCACTGTGTGCTCTTTCTTCTGCAACTGGCTGAATCAGATCATCTTCTTCCTCTCGTCTCTAATCAACATATATGTTTTTAAGAGAATAATATTAAAACCATTAAGGCCCAAAACAATCCAGCAGCTGTCATCAGTTTACCAGCCTTTCGTTGCAAGAAAATTTTGGCCGCTACTAACCCATGCTTTGTCTTGTAACTAGAGTATTTGAGAGACTTTGACCTTGGATAATCAATGTTGTTTATGCAATCTGGTGCACAAAAGTAAAATGGAATGGAACTTAAAGCATTGTTGTTGGTTCTGGTTCCTCTTAAAGAATAAATATTCTAGCCCTCTGCTATATTGAGATCCATGCCCCCCAACGTCCCCACCCCACATATGCATCTACAAAATAATGATAACAATAACACTTAATTAATTATTTATAGAATTACGGCCATTCAAAAATTTACAAGAAAGAAAAAGTAAACAAATGCATCCATTGATTGAAATGAGGAGTTATGCAATATGGAGCTATAAAAGGTATGCATACTTGAAACTTATCTAAAATAATAAATTCATTTCATGAATTATGTTTTCCACCATTTATGGATTAAGAGCATCTTTAAGGAGAGGAAGTCTTCTGATAATCCAAAAATAGTGCAATTACAAAATTTTAAAATCTCAGGAGTTCTTTTTTTTTTTTTTGATAATCACATGATAGGTGCAATTATAAAGAAAAAGAATCCAAGTTACACTACAACATCTGTATTTTATACAATTTTTTTTTGTTTCTTTATTATTGACACAACATTGTCTTGTCGGTTCATGTTTCAAATGTATAATACCACATTTTGTACAAATTCACAAATTGTACCTATAAAATTTTTTTAACAATAACAAAAAGTGTGGCTGATATTACTTATAGGAACCATGGCACCTACATATAAAGAAATCATGCAAAGTCTAGAGAGTCATTTTAAAACCCCAATAATTTAATTATTTATGGTATTAAGGATTTGTTGGTAATTATACTGTTAAGTTGATTGATAGTACGCAAACATTTATAGCTCTATTATTATTGTTCTCTTAATATCTACCATAAGTTGAAGCAACGGTTAATAAAAAAGTAAAGTAATACTACAAGCATAAATTCTTATGAAAATTAAGATTATTAATTTTTTTTATACGCAATCACCTTATGGTTTACTTAATTAAGAATTTTATTTGACGTTTTAGATGGTGTTTACATTTTAGATTATAGTGGAAATCTTGAGAAGTGGGAACCTTGTGATTGAGAGTGTGGAGTGGGAGCAAGTTGTTTTTGCTCACTAGAATGAGAAGGGGAGTAAATGGTTTCAAATTACGGTTTTACCCTTATTTAAAGAATTGTAGCTTTTAATTACAAAATTAATAAAAAATATATTTGAAATAAAATATTTATTTCACTATATTTGTAAATTAACAATAATTATTAATATTATTAATTATGTAAATCAAAATTTTGTATTAGTTTTAATTTTAATTATGTAAAATAAAAATTATTGATAAGAGCAATACAAATGAAACATTATTATTAATAATATAGTGCAAAATTAATAGTTTCTTAGAATAAACTATTTATTATTAATATTAAATAAATATAATACTATTATTTTTAAATAAATATAATAATAATTTTATCTAAATAAGATTAATATTATTCTTTTTAATAAATAGAATTTTATAAAATAAAATAATAATATTTATTAAATAAATATGATGTTATTTGTTTTATTTTACTAAATATGATTGTATTAAATTTAATAAAAGAAAGGTAAAAAAAGAAAGTTGTGGGAGTGGACCTTCCCTCGTGGGAGTGGGAATCACACTCCCTACTTCAAAATTGGGTGGGATCAACGGAGTGGGATTCCCACACCTCTTAGAATATGCAAGTAAACTTTAGAGTGGGAGGAATCTATACTTCTCACGGCCACTCCAGTAAGTAAACATAACATTAATAACTTGGTAAAATGATAGAAGTTGTTCCTTCATTGATGAGCATAATTTATATACATATTTTACCCTTAATTATATAATTACTAGTTATTTTTATTTGTTATTTTTAATTAATTAAATTATTTTATTGAATAGGGGATTAATTGAAGATTATGGATAAAAAAGGATATAAGGGAGCTCAATTTTGGAAGCGTTAATTAATTGATTTTAGAAGCAATTAGACATACATGCATGTGGAAGTGAAGCCGAGGAAACCGAAGCTAGTAAATTAATTGATCTAGCACATGAAGAAGAATTTAAGCATAACATTGGCTTTAGCTTAGTTAAGTTACACGTGCATGGCTTTGTAATATTTGGAAAGCAATTTAAATGGGACCCGCACTTGGCTTTCATAATTGGAAAAGGAATCTTAAAGCAATTCCAAAGGTGGTCACGTGTGAGAGCTAAAGGAAATAAAAGGCAAGCCTTTTGGCTTTAGGATTTAAGAGATGGGGCCCATTTCAAAGATTATAAAAGGGAGTTTTGGCTTTTGGAGAGCGAGGCGGCCAGAGGACAGAAACAAAAGGCTGGAAGAGAGCAATCGGCAGTAGCAATATTTCGGCTTCCATGGCTGATTTTATTTTTTTTGTTGCTCACAATTCAAGTATGTCTAGCTAATTTTCTTATACTGAGGTTAAGGATGAAACCCTATTCAATGAAATAATTATCTTTTTATTTAATTAATTCCCTATATATGTTCTTTGATGATTATGGTTTTTATTTCACATGATTAATTGGATGTTAATAAAATCTTTTCATCAATTCTGTCATGCATTATTGATTGTTAGGATTAATATTCGATTAATTCTATGCTTGGATCTATAAAGTTTATACATGATTATCTTTGACTCTATGTCTTTCATTAAATTGTTTACATAGAGTGCTTAGTAAACTTTGACTCTTTGTTATTCAATATGTTTACATGGGATACTTAGATATCGTATTATTAAGTAGAAAAAGAACCTACATTAGATTTAATTACTTGGGCTTAATTGTTATATCCATGAGATGACATAGATTGATTTCGAGTTGTCACTCTAAAATTGGGGATTAATTAATATTTAGATAATTACTAATTGAATAGTGGTGGATTCCGAAACCTTGGTAATTTTTATCTCATTAAATTCTCATTTACTTTAATTATTTTCTTAGTTTAATTAGTTTAATTTCTCTTAAAACTCAATTTGCTCAACTAGGTTAGAATTAATATTAATTTTAGATTTAAATTAGACTTTTCAATTTATAACAATCCCTGTGGATCGACCTCGTTACCACTTTTCTATCTCTAGATTCGTGCGCTTGCGAGTATATTAAAATTTTCACAACAAGTTTTTGGCGCCGTTGCCGGGGATTGTGCTAGAAAGTCAGTTTAATCTAGGTTGATTTGATTCTTCCACTAGTTATAATTTAGATTGTCTTTTATATTTTTTTTAATTAAAAAAAAACACAAAAAAAAATAAAATTTATTTGTCTTTAAATTCATTGTTTGGTTGTTTGATTTCTTTTATTTAATTTTTATTATTGTTGATTTGTTTTATTTTATTTTTTTTTTCTTTCTTTCCTTGTCTAGTTAGTTTATGAGTGTTTGGGAACGTGATTTAACAAATCGTTTGGTTAAAAGAGAGTCGAAAATTGATAGTAGTCAAACTAGTTCTTTAGAAGTGATGGATGACCCAAATAGACTATTGCCAATACTTCCACCAATGCAAGCAGAGAAAACCCTTAGAGAATATTTTTCACCACTTGCAGCCAACCAACCATCTTGTATTGTGTTGCCACAAACCACAGCAACACACTTTGAACTCAAGCCCTCTGTCATTCAACTTTTACCATCTTTCCATGGGTTAGAGAGAGAGGATCCATATTTGCACATTAAGGAATTTCTTGACATATGCTCTACATTCCGTTTTCAAAATTTTAATGATGAGTCAATTAAGCTTCGTATGTTCCCTTTCTCATTAAAAGACAAAGCAAAAGCTTGGTTGAATTCACTTCCTGCTGGATCTATTAGTACATGGGATGAATTGAGTAATAAGTTTCTCACCAAGTTTTTCCCTATGTCTAAAACAAATGCCCTTAGGAGAGAGATAAGTGATTTTTATCAAAGAGAGGGTGAGCAATTTTACGAGTGTTGGGAAAGATTCAATGATTTACTCCTCAAGTGTCCCCACCATGGTTTTGAAAAATGGAGACTTATACAATGCTTTTATAACGGTTTAACCATGTCAAATCGTCATATGGTAGAGTCTATGAATGGTGGGAGATTTTTGAACTTACATGAAGGGGCTGCATGGGATTTCTTTAATTCACTTTCTGAGAATTCTCAACAGTGGGATTTTTCAAATCAAAGAGAAAAATCATCTCAAGTTTCTAGAAAGGGGTTATATGAAGTTAAGGATGATTTTGATGTGAAATCCACTCTAGCTACACTTTTTAGGAAAGTAGATGCCTTAGCTCTGAACCAATCAATGAATCATCATCCTAGTGTAGCTAATGAGGTTTGTGCTATTTGTTCTAACGTGTCTCATACAGCACAGAATTGTCCATCATTACCAGCCTATCAAGAGGCTTATTCTGAGCAGGTACATGCCTTACAATCATATGAGAAAACCTCCAATAATCCATATTCATCCACATATAATCCTAATTGGAGGAATCACCCTAATTTTTCTTGGAAACAAAATCAACCTTTGTCAAACCAAGGAGGACAACAATTTAACATGCCCAATCAACAATTTGTCCATCCTAACCAAGTATATCCTCCTGCCCAACAACCTATGTCTCAATTTGTTGCACCCCAACAAAGAAAGCCTTCTTTAGAGGATACACTTCAAAGTTTCATTCAGTCAACCCAACAAGCTTTTCAGTCAAACACTCAAGCTATTCTAAAGCTTGAACATCAATTGGGTCAATTAGCAACTACTGTAGCTGAGAGAGAAAAAGGAAAATTTCCAAGTCAACCAATTCCTAATCTCAAAGGAGTGCACGAAGTTGGATCGAGTTCAAGCCATCAACATGAAGAAGCAAAATCTGTTATGACCTTGAGAAGAGGAAAATTATTTGACAACAAAGTAGAGGTTCAAATAAGGAAGATATCTGAGCCTACTTCTTCAGATTCAGTTCCATCACAAGACTCATCACCAAATGATCCTGAAGAGAGTGGCCCGCCAGCTTACATTCCCAAGGCTCCTTTTCCTCAAAGGTTAACAAAGGTAAAGAAAGGGACTTCAACAGGTGAGATTATGGAAATCTTCAGACAGGTAAGTATAAACATCCCTTTACTCGATGCTATTAAGCAAGTTCCTTCATATGCAAAGTTTTTGAAAGATTTATGCACTAAAAAGAGAAATTTGCATGTCACTAAAAAGGCGTTTTTAACTGAACAAACTAGCAATTTACTTCAATGTAAAATGCCACCAAAATTTAAGGACCCTGGTTCTCCTACTATCTCATGTGTTATAGGGAACCAATGTTTTGATAAAGCATTATTGGATTTAGGCGCTAGTGTTAATCTCTTGCCTTACTCTGTTTACATGCAACTTGGACTAGGGGAATTAAAGCCAACTTCTATTATTTTGCAACTTGCTGATAGGTCAATGAAAATACCTCGTGGTATTATAGAGGATGTGTTGATACAGATTGATAAATTTTATTATCCTGTTGATTTTATCGTTATTGATACTCAGCATGTACATGATCCTAAGAAACACACTCCAGTTATTCTAGGTCGTCCTTTCTTAGCTACAGCTGATGCTCTTATTAATTGCAGGAATGGAAACATGCAGCTATCTTTTGGTAATATGACCATGGAATTGAATATTTTTAATGTTACCAAGCAGCCACAAGAAGAAGATGAATTTGTTGACGCGAATATGATAGAGGAATTAGTAGAAGATTCATTCATTTCAAATCATAATGATGATCCATTAGAGGCATGTCTAACTCATCCTGATTTATCTTTTAATGATGACAGTGCAATTGCAGAAGTCAGCGCTTTACTTGATGCACCTCTAATTACGGACACAACTAAATGGAAGGCAAGGTTAGAATTACTGCCTCATTCTGAGAAGAAAATTGGCCCACCTGCGGAGGCACCACCAAAATTGGAACTCAAAGCACTGCCCGACACTTTGGAATATGCATTCTTGGGAGAATCTGACACTCTACCTGTTATTATTTCTTCTTCCCTCGATCTTGAGCAAAAAGGTCAGTTGTTAGGTATTCTAAAAGAGCATAAGGAGGCAATAGGATGGACCATTGCTGATATTAAAGGTATTAATCCAGTAGATTGCATGCATCGTATTCATCTTGAAGAAAATGCTAAACCTATTAGGGAGATGCAACGTAGGCTAAATCCTAACATGAAAGAAGTGGTAAGAGCTGAAGTAATCAAATTATTAGATGCAGGAATTATTTATCCTATTTCAGATAGCTCTTGGGTTAGCCCTGTGCAAGTTGTTCCTACGAAATCTGGTATTACAGTAGTTACTAATGCTAATAATGAATTAATTCCCACTAGAGTAACTACAGGTTGGCGTGTTTGTATTGATTATAGAAAATTGAATTCATTTACAAGAAAAGATCATTTTCCTCTTCCATTTATTGATCAAATGCTTGATAGACTTGCAGGTCATGATTTTTATTGTTTTCTAGATGGATATTCAGGTTATAATCAGATCCCTATAGCTCCAGAGGACCAGGAGAAAACTACTTTTACTTGTCCATTTGGAACTTTTGCATATAGGAGAATGCCATTTGGTTTATGCAATGCACCTGTTACCTTTCAAAGATGCATGCTTAGTATTTTTTCTGATATGGTTGAGAGATTTCTTGAAATATTCATGGATGATTTTTCTGTTTATGGAGATTCTTTTGATGAATGTTTGCAGCATCTAACATTAGTTTTGCAGAGATGTAAAGAAAAGAACTTGGTTCTAAATTGGAAAAAATGTCACTTCATGGTAAAACAAGGTATTGTTCTTGGTCATATAATTTCCAGCAAAGGAATAGAAGTCGACAAAGCTAAGGTGGATTTAATTTCTAATCTTCCACATCCCAAATCTGTAAAAGAAGTAAGATCTTTCCTTGGACATGCTGGTTTTTATAGAAGATTCATTAAAGATTTTAGTAAAATTTCTAGACCTTTATGCAATTTACTTGTTAAGGATGCACCTTTTATCTTTGATGAATCTTGTCTTGATGGTTTTGCAAAGCTTAAGAAATTGTTGACTTCTTCACCTATCATTCAGCCACCTAATTGGGATTTGCCGTTTGAAATTATGTGTGATGCATCTGATTATGCTGTAGGAGCAGTTTTAGGACAAAGATTAGATCGTGTGCCTTATGTGATTTATTATGCTAGTATGACACTCAATGATGCACAGTTGAACTATTCAACTACAGAAAAAGAAATGCTAGCTGTGGTGTTTGCACTTGATAAATTCAGATCTTATCTTATAGGTTGTAAAGTGATTATTTTTACTGATCATGCTGCTTTAAAATATTTGTTTACTAAGAAAGATGCCAAGGCAAGATTGATTCGTTGGGTGTTGCTTTTACAAGAATTTGACATTGAATTTAGAGATAAAAAAGGTTCTGAAAATGTTGTAGCAGATCATTTATCTCGCCTTGATCTTAAATTTATTCCAGAATCTTTACCTTTGAATGAGTCTTTCCCAGATGAGCAACTTATGAGTGTAAATGTCGTACCATGGTTTGCTGATATAGTTAATTACCTTGCTACAGGTCAAATCCCAGAGCACTGGACTAAGCAAGATAGAACAAAGTTCTTATCTAAAGTGAAAGATTTCTTTTGGGATGATCCCTATTTATTTAAATATTGTGCTGATCAGATTATTAGGCGATGTGTTCCCGATAATGAAATTCAAAGTGTTATCTCATTTTGCCATGAACAAGCTTGTGGAGGCCACTTTAGTGCTAAAAAGACAGCAACAAAAATTTTACAGTGTGGTTTTTATTGGCCTACTCTTTTTCATGACGCTTATATTTTCTGTTCTTTGTGTGATAGGTGCCAACGTATGGGTAGCATTTCAAAGCGGAACATGATGCCACTCAATCCTATTCTTGTGGTTGAGATCTTCGATGTATGGGGTATTGATTTCATGGGACCTTTTCCTCCATCTTTTGGTTATCAGTATATATTGGTTGCAGTGGACTATGTGTCGAAGTGGG